>NC_139238.1:19935456-20007278 GCF_977018435.1 Lepisma saccharinum
GTATTTTTGTACGACATTTAGGTGCATACTAAATGTGACTACTCACAAAAAAAAAACTCTGCATCACTTATATTTTTCTGGAGCCCACTACCTGGAAGTGACAAGTGAATCATATTTTCTACTAACACTGCAGAGTGCACTGCGTGACCAAATATTGCAGACTGCAGACTTCTGCCTTTCTCCCCAAACAGCAAGGACAAAATCGAAATTCTTACAAAATCTAAAAAATCGGGGCGGGGCATGGCCTCCTTGGTCCCCCATCGGGTACTGGCTTGGGCCTGAGTATGGTTGTTTACCATACAAGAGATGCACACGTTAGTCTCTGATCGTTGCGATTAGCCAAAAGTGGTAACGACATCAAAACCAGAAAAAACTAATATAAAATTGGGAAAATAATCCAATTACTTTGAATTACGAGCAACGCCAAATGTCTTACCTCTGAAATCCAAGATGGCACTAGTGTTCCATTTATACTTGTTTTTGCATTCATCTAGACGTCATTCATACTTATCATAGAGATCAACCACATAATATGTGAAAATGAAGTCGTAGCAATCAAGTAAAAAGGAAGAACGGTAAAATGTACAATGTCTCCTTGGGTACGGGCCTGAAAATTATCATCCATCTTTATACTCTCTCATTCTACATTCTATATATGCGACACAGAATATAATCCGTTACTATCTTCATTTCACTGTGTTATATGTGTCAAGGTTAGATTAGGTTATGTATAAATGTTCGTTGGCCGCACGTATCTACTCTGTCGCTAATTCCATTAAAAAAAAAGGCTTGTGTTCTCTCTAACACCAACGAAATTAAAATATTAGCATGTTGCGTATAGCAACTTGCTATATAAACTAACGTCATTGGTGGCGTTCTTCAGGAAACAACAACCAATAAACTATCATCATGGCAGGTTCTCTCTACCCACGAGCAGTGTTGCCACATGAAGGAAAATTTGAAGCTAATTTTAAGTGAAAAGGGAAAAGGGAAATTCGATGAAAAATAGCGAATTTTCAGGGAAATTTTAAGATAGACTAAACATTAATTATATTAAACATTATAACAGATTCCAGTTTTGAAAATGAGAACTTATTTTTTTTTTTTTTTTTTTTTTTTTTGTCGTATACTTTGTTCTGAGAGGAAGGGTGGAATTTGGGTTGACTCACATCTGACTACCGTTTGGGGATCACAAAAATGTGATTTTCCACACAAACTCTTCATATGTTCGCCTTACTATTTGTGTAGAATATTTTTAATTTTCTTCTGATGGTGTGATGAAGACAAGGGGCATTGGTCTCCCTAAATCCAATCTCCGTTTGTGTGTTTTTTGCTTTTTACTGATGAAAATCTTCAGTTGCCAACTATAATATAGTTTTAGCTTTCATCTCAAAACAAAAAATTTAGCTTGGTTTTGAAATAAAATCTAAATCTTCCAAAAAAACATTTAAAAGTTATTGATTTTATTGTTTATTGATTTGGTTTATTTTACTTCGCTTTTCTGCCACTTTTGGCTAATTGCAAAGATGGGGATGAGTAATGATATGATGAAATTTATGAATGGACACTCACAAACAGGCATGCCCAGGCCGGGATTCGAACCCGGTACCCCTGGCGTCGTAGAATTTAAAAGTTAAATTGATTAACATTTTATACATACATACGAACATGGGTCAACGATAATATTTAATTATTATTATTATTATTAATAATAATAATTCTTTAGATGAATGGAAAAAATGGGCGAAAAAGGGAAATTTTACCCCTTGGAAAGGGAAATTGTGCTTACAGATTGTGGCAACACTGCCCACGAGCCATATCGTAGTTAAGCAATTAACGTAGCTCAGACGTCTTTCGAGAGAAGAAACTGGACTGACCTCTCCAGGGTACTGTTGTGTCATCCCGGGCCTTTCGAGCAAGTACTGTCAGTTTGTATCACATGGATTACAAAGACCCTTCAACGAGATCTTTCATTTTCGTAAACCTCCGAAAACACGGGATTGTGCTACGACGTGGCAACAGCGACAACTTCTGCCACCCGTCTAATTTCATGAGCGTTTTAAATGCCTCTAAAACTTGGTGTCGTTGGCAGCCAAAGCCAATGGTGTAACAAGACACCAAAGAAGGTGCTGGCCAATGCCGATTTTGCATTAGTGCCAAAAAGGGGTGTTCCTTTACCAGGGGCGGCGCCAGAAATTTTCGACAGGATGGGCAGAGCTACATATTGATAGATTAGGGTGGGCAGCATAAATGTAAGACCATATACGGTATAGTATATATGTGTATGTAAGTAGTGTAATTTGACCTATAACCAGTGCCGGAAATGATGAACCCCCCTCAGGCAGATTTGCCTACACTTAAAACTAGCTCAACATGCCCATATGAGCTTTTTGCTCAAGTGTGGAACCCCGTCTAATCCAAGATTTTTGTAAAAATGCCCTCGGGAAGTTCCTGTGAAATGATGAGCCCCCTCAGATTGATTTGTCCACACTTACAAAAAGCACTTCTGTCAGATTGTTGTCCATAATCCTGTCAAAAATATGCCCCTCTTGATATTTTTTTTGCCCACACCTAAAACTAAGCCACACCCACCCACATACACACCCACACCCACCCACACCCACACATATTTACTTCCGGTTTAAGTTCAATTGGATACCAGGTTCAATTTGTTTATCTAATATTAAAACAATGTAATTCTTCTAGAATTGCTCTGTGACTCTCTCATTTCTTACATCATAAACATATGATTTTTCACCTATGAGAATAACACTACATATAGTGTCATCAGGGAGTGTATTGTGGAATTCACAGATAATTTTAATGTTTGTCCTGTCATTAACCACAACTTGTTTCCTTTTTGAAGTGTTGATGACAAACATGGGTCTCTGTGCTTTGAATTCATCTGGTGTGTAATACATGTCAGTATTGCCAGTAGTGACCCTTTTGTATGCTGTAAATGCTTCATATAATTTAAGGAAATCATCCTTGGACATGTCTAAATTATAATTTTCTCTGGGAAATACCTCATTTCTGCCATTTTTAAGATATATGTTCTTGATGTTGCAGTTATCAAATCTACTTGAATTTTTTTCCTGATTATTGTGTCTTCCAGTCTGAAACAGTACCACCACAAAATCCGGCATGTCATATTGTATACTGGAGAATGAATTTGTAGCATCAAACTCATAATAAGTACCAGATGCGGGCTTCTGTACACATTGATATGTATAAAATTGTAAAGGAACCTGTGGATTTTTTATTATATCTGCTTTGTATTTAAGAGCACAACTGGCTTCATATTCAACAACTGGCATTCTTAGCTCCATACTCTGAATAATGCATTTGCCCTCATCAGGAAGGGTATTAGGCAGAGCTTCCCCTGTAGAATTTAATGTACTGTACCTCATCAAAGCATTATTATCATTGGCAGCTCTTCTAAATGTGATTCTTAAACCACCCTTCCACATAATATCTTTGTAATCTGAGAAGAATCCTGGCAACAGGCGCATAGGGAACAGCACTGTGTGGCTCTTGGATAATATTTTATCACCAGCCTCAAATCCACCTATTTTGTAGTAAGAAGCCTCGGTTTTGGATAATTTTAGTGTGGCCAAAGCTGTGGAGGTAATGCCGGGATAATCCACTCTGTTTATAACAACACCATGCTTTCTGATCTCAATTTCAGAGAACAGATGCGGCACAAAATTATCTACCAATCTTATATTTGAATTTGCCGGATAATCTGTTCCATCAAGCTTTACAACATCAAATTTGATGTATAGATCTGCTCTGTGGGGGTGTATAAAGCCATCCCCTACATCAAGATCAACCTCAATCTCTGTGTTGGGTTGATTTAAATTTGCAAATGTCCTCCTGTTTGGGGGGAATGATTGTAGCTCATAACTCTCAATATTTTCAATTTTTTTTGTATGTATTTTTATTTAAATATTAATCTCTATGATTGCAGTTGTTGTGGCTCCAGCAAAAATCAACTAATTATTCTTTTTCATTAGTGACCATCAACTCAATTTTATCTATTCTATTATGGCACACAGGAAAATATAATGTTGGGGATGCAGTGTAGATGATTGGCTCCATAAATTCAGAATTAGGTTTAAATGTTGCAATGATGCCAGTTTGTTTGTGAGTGCCTATGCCATTTGATTTGGTGATCATACCCTCAGCCACATTACAGTAAATATTCAGAGTCTCTATGGCTAAGAATTTAGGTATATTAATAGCAGTGTGTTTGATGGCCGGTTCAAGTTTTGTGTTGTTCTCAAAGCCTAACAGCTCTCCTATAGTACCCAGATCCACTGTTCCTGTAGCAGATACAATCTCTACTCTGTGAGTGACAGAATTTTGAGTTAATACTATACCTCTGGGTAATTGAGCATTTAAAGTGGACAGATTATATTGCCCTGGAGTGATGACAATTTTTTGATCCCCTACTGCAATTTTGTTGTTGTGGTGTGTAATATTAGGGATCAAGTACATGCCATAAAATGCTCTGAGAGCTATTGTTTTGGGATACACTATATCATCATGCAATTTGAGTTTCAATATTGAATTTTGGCTGGTGAGATGGAATACCCCCATGATGTTTCAGATACCACAAGGCTTTTTGAAAATTTTCAATTGATGGTTTATTTATTTGAGACATATATCTAAGAACAGATAAACACAAATGTCCACAATTAACATCTTTGAAGTTTTGAACACGGGCATTATTGTAATAAAGATTAGCTGATTTTAAATATTTTACTAAATTTTCAGGTGGAACACCTCCAAATGAATCAAACACAAATGCCTCATCTTTTAAATATTTAAGATAACAGATCCAGTGAGTGGCCTGATTTTTGTACTTATCCAAATTAACAATGCCACACTCTTTGTTGAGTGGTTGTTCTGGTAGAGAATCAGACATGTACACACCTCTAAAATTTTTGATGCCCAGTGGCTTGATTAAAGCTTCAATATCTTGGTTTGTAAGCGGCTCTTGTTTTTTTTAAACTTATTCATGGCTCTCTTAACACCTTTGCCTTGTTTCTCCATGGCCAGGTTATGGCGCTTCAATTCATCTAATTCTGCCCTATTTTTCTTGGCATCTATTACTGTTTTTGCTATGGCAGCTGATCCCCCAGCCAAGCTCCCCACAGCCCCAAGTGCTGCTAAGATGGCCGGGATAGTAAATATGAAACCCCCCACATGTGATTTTTTTCTAGATTGTTGTAATATTTTTAATTGGGGGGTACTAAGCCATACCATGGCCCTTTGCAAGACAAGAATTTTTTCTCTTCCGCTGCTTTTTGGTTAAAAGGCTATCAATAATTTTAAGAGATTTAAGACCTGCATAAGGTATTTGATACATAACACCCTTGGCCTTCATTCTAGGTTTATTATATACATATTCACAGCCCCCACCCCAGTTTTTGTTTGGTGTTCATAGCTATGGTGGTTCCCAATGCTGCAATTTTTTCACTTAAAGAAGCATCTTTGCTTACAAATCTACCAAATGCAGCCTCTTCTAATTTCTTGTCTGCAACATGTCTCTTGTCAAGATCAGAATGTGTGTTGTATGCTATGTCATGGTCTCTACAAGCAGCATCTAGGGGATTAACACCAGGGTCCCCTCTGTTTAATCTATGGTCCAATTTTGTACCGGGACCACAATACTGATAGCCTGGAATGTGTAGTTCAAATGGCAGCTTGTTTATAATGTCATTAACCAACCCCCGGCCCTCAGAAATATTCCAAAATTTAGGTGGTAGAGTATTAATAATTTTTATAAGATATCCAATCCCCTTAGTGTCATTCACTATAAAATTAGACAATTTTGTGCTTATCATGTCCATAATTCCAACCTTTTCATTGTAAAAATTGTGGTTGCCAGCATTTTCCTCCCCAGCTATCACCAATAACCTATCTACAAGTTTCCTGACATCATCAACCCAGACAAATTCTTTAGGCAGGGTGTTGTATTGTTTGATTCCACTGCCTGTCTTAATTTGTGACCATATGGGCTTGATTAAATTGTTGTATTTTGCTCCACTGCTAGACTTGACTCTTTTTTGTGTGGGATCATTGTTCTGGTATAGAGCATCTGATTTTATTAATATTTCTTTGAAATGCTCATAATCTTGATCTGTATAGCTGCCAGGCCTTTTCCTAGTCATCAGTTCCCACAATCCAGGTGTGCCGGGATATTTAACAAAACCACCTCTTTGTCCAAGATGAGATTCTGAAAATACAATGAGATCATCTCCCATAAATGTTACTCTGAAATTGCCAATTCTATGTATGATGCTACCATCACGCTCTGTGTCAGCATATAAGCCAAAGACCTCATCTTTGTTGTCTTTAGGTGTGTTTAAATATTTTTGAGCAAGAAGACCCAATTCAATAGGATCCTGAGTAGCTTCAATTCTTCGAGGAGCAACAGGACTAGGTGTATGAATACTAGAAAGTGGGGTGATTGGATAATCTAATATGTTCCTTGCAGCTACAGATACAAGCTCTGTGATCAAATTTTGATTTTGCTCTGTAACAGTTTTGATATTTTTACCTAATTCACTAATAGCATCAATAATAGGCTGTTCTGTTTGTTTGTGTTGTTCATAAATTCCTCGATTCTGTGATTTCCATCCCTTAAATCTTTTTACAAGATAATCTCTTAATTTAAGATCATCAATTATTGGCCTTTTCATGGTTATTTATATATGTTTCAATGTCTAGAAAATTGTTAATTTTATTTCTATATTTGCCACTATTGGGTTTTCTTGTCATATCAATTGTGACAAACCCATAACTGTCCTGGTTCCAGCACCTACTGCAAAACTTGGAAAAAATCATTGTAGCTCAAGTCCCCACCTACATATTCATCATGTATGTGTTTGAGGTTGGTATGATCTTGATGAAACACACATATAAAATTGCTGTTGTCTCGGATCAGCTGCTTCGGTATTTTTGAAAAAGTCTGTGCCAGGTAGAAACAATCTATGTTTTTGTGTCGGCCCTGTGTAAATAAATTTCTAACCTTGTTTTGATTATCCAGTATAATGTCATCAAACACAACAACAGAATTATCGAGACATTCATGAAGTGGCTTAACATCTGATTCAAAAGTGGCAATATCCAATCCATCATATAGCTTCATCAGCCGCTGATATTTTAATTGTTCCAAGCTCTTAGAGAAAACATACAAGTGCCTGTTTTTCCAGTCTAACCAGTTGGGTGCCAATAAAAAATTATCAATCATTAGTGTAGTTTTACCACAAGCCGATGGCCCAACAATAAGACATCTAATATTATCAGGCAGCAACTTGCCATTTCTCTTAATCTGCTGTTCAGGTTCTGGCAGCCTTTTTATAACATCCCAGGTGCTCATATTATCACTTTGTCTGCATCGATCCAGCTGTGTTCTGGAAGTCCTAGCCATTTGACAAATAACTTGTTGCCTTTTCTGCGGATGATTTTTTCTATGAGATATGTGTCAGGCTGTTTAGTTTTGCTGAGTTCTTCTTCATAGAATCTGCCTTTGAGAATTTCTCCTCGGTGGTCTTTTATTATATATGTGTTAAGGGTCCCAGGTTTAATTTGAACCACTGTAAATAATTCAGTGCTCCAGTTTCTTGTAAAGCCTCTTTTGAATAAGTGCTTATATTTGCTGATTCTTACTTGATCACCCACCCTGTATTTGGCCTTTCTTGTTGTTGGCTGGTATCTAGGAAAATAAACAGTCCTGATCAATTTTTGCTCATCAGATGAAGTTACTTCAGAGGGTTTCATGTTGATTGTGGAATGGACCGGGTTGTTATATTTATGTAGAAGTTCTGGAAGAATATTAATCCATTTATAATTACCTTGAAGTGTAAATTGTTTATACATAAGATTTTTTATAGTTTTGTTGAATCTCTCTACAATTGAGGCTTTGAGATCACTGTAACTCGAATAATGTTTTATTGACTGGCTTTTAATAAATTGTTGGAACACAGAATTATAAAATTCTTTGCCATTATTTGTTTGCAAATAGCGCGGTGATCTTCCAGTCTGATTGATGATTGTCCTGATGGCTTCTGTAACACATTTTCCAGTCTTGGATTTGAGTGGCACAGCCCAGGCAAATTTTGAAAATGTGTCTATTACAGTGAGTAGATACTTGTAGCCCTTGTTGATTTTGTCTAAGTTTTTCAGCTGTCCACTTGCCATCTCAAGCAAGTCGCTCTGCCATAAATCATCTATGCCTTTTGTGACTACTGGCAGTCTCTTAAAATTATGTCTGGCTTGTCTGTGTAATTCATCAACAATAATTTGTCTAGACATAATATGAAAACAAGAATATTGCAACTATAGGGTGTTCAGCAGCTGATACTACAGGATTTTCTAAATATAATTTGTCCCCTATTTGTATTTTAAATTCCAGAGAGCCATCATCTTCAACATAGGCTGTTTCTAATGTATTGGGGTCTGTAAAATCCTCTAACTCTACACTGGTGATTTTTGCTTTGTTATCAGCATTTGTTATTGATAAGGTGGGGTAGTGGTGTGCCTGTGGTTGAAGCCAATATTTGATTTTGATTGGTCTCAGTGTGCCCCCAACAAAAAACTGGTAATAAAATTGTGCAGGGGACAGCATATATATTTTGCCACCTGGTGTAAATGGTGAATCATATTCTTTGTTGGGGATGGTGTACAATTCAAGAATTACTGTATGTTTTGGATTCTCGATTATGCCGGTTATTTCTTTTTATGCTGTAAGCAATCTGCTTGTTACATATTCAAGATGCTCATTGATGGTCCTAACAACATCATCATGGCCTGGCTTGATTTTTATGTCCACAACAAGTTTCTTGTATTGTTGCACAATCTCTTGAAGCTGGGTGGCAAAAACAGACAGAGCATTTGCTTGATTGGATTCCATGGTCCCTAGCTGTTGCTTGATATTAGCTACAATTTGTTGCAAATTTTCAATAACTGCCAATTTTGAATTTTGAGCAGTAAGATCATGGACCCGTCTTCTGATATCCTCAAACAGGGCATGCAGTTCATTAATATGTTGATTAGTTGGTAGAGTGGCCACTGTCTGAGTAAGTTGTTTGATCTCTGTCTGGATATTCTTGATATCTTCTGATTTCAATATGCGATTCACTGCCCTCTTAATATTTTTAAGTTCCTGTGATGTAGGCAGATTAGACACAGTATTTTGCAAAGATTCAAGTGCCAATTTTACATTGTTTAATTCAGATGCATCAGCCACATTTTGCATAGCATTTTGGAGCAGGGCTATATCAGCCTGAGTGGGTGTTGATTGTTGTAAAATTTCAAGTTTTGTTTGGATATCATCGATCAAGTGATGAAAATGAGATAGTTCAGATTCAGTGTTGAGGTTTTCAAGCTTTGTGATCTGTTCCTGGACACTGACAAGTGTGTCTACAATACCAGGCAGGTGAGATTCTAGAGATACTTGTACATTTGTCAAATCACTTTGCACTGCTGCTATTGTACCCTCAAGATGGGTTATGGTACTTTGAATTTTTCCAAAATCTTCATATGTTTCAAGTTGCAGCTTAATATTTGCAACACTCCGAGTTATTGCACTCAAAGCATCAGAAGATGGCAAGTTGTTCATAAAATTTTCAAGTGTCTCAATTTTTTCTTTAACCTCGGCTATGGCATTGTTCAGAGGGTCCAGATTAGGTATTTGGAGTGATTGAATCTGTTCTTTTAGAGTGGAAATCACTAGATCAAAATCTTCTTGTGATTTTATGCTTTTGACAATTGTTTGGAGCTGTGTCTGGACATTATTTATCTGCTCTTCCAATTGTTGTTTCAATTGCTCAGAGTTGGTGGCCTGGGTCTTAAATTTGGCTTGAAGAGCTGCTACAGCTTCTTCTAAACTTTGAAAATTATCTAATGTGGCCAGGTCAGTATATTTCTGAAGCAATAATTTGAGTTCAGAATCAATTTTAAGAAGAGGGTCCATGCATTGTGATTGTAAATTTGTAATTTCTAATTGAAGACTGGCATTGAGTGTGGTTTGTAAAGCTTGTAAATCACTTCTTAATTTCTTGACTCTGACATCAAGCATCAAAATCTCATCACTGTGATCTTCATGCCTTGCATGGCCAAATATATCATTAGGCATTTTTGTTTTAGTGGTTATTTATTATTGAATATCTAATTCTTAATTCTATAAAGAAAGGTATAAGCTTGTCATATGACCCAGGGACCTCAATATATAAGCAGTCACCAGCAGAAACAGTATAAACAGTGCCAGAAATCATGTTTGAGTGCTTAATTCTATAAATATTTCTCCCCACTGAAATCTTGACATTACCCTCAGGGGTTGTAATAAATTCCAATTGACCACCTACAGGTAATTGGTAATGATTTAAATTATTGTTAAATATGTACAATGTTTTACCTGTTTCATCATCAACATCTGTAAATATGCTGTTCAGATGAATAATTAACAAAGCACTCAGTTTAGATATCATATCAGAAGAGGGTTGTGGTGTTGGCAGCTCCATAATAGCCTGTTTTTTGAACCCAAATAAGTTCATAGGCATGTTTATTTATTTCAAATCATGCTCTGTAATTGGGCATTGATTGCCACTTTTCAAATCACAATGACCCCATGGCAAAGTATGTATGCCACATGACAAAATGCATCTCTTATCATCATGTGGGTCGAGAGCCACTTTTCTTACAATATTTGAAGTCAATAAGTGATCCACACTCTGAATTCTATTTTCTGATGTTCTGATTGTGCTACATGATTTGAGACAATTTTTGTAATCCTCAAATTCAAGCTCTTTGTCCACAGTTACTCTGCCAATGCCCTTGGCCTTTTTGGCAACAACACCACTACATGTTTCAAAACTGTACATCTTGGCCCTTAACCCAGCAAATGCCACAATAACATCACCAAGTGTCTCATCTTTTAACTTGCCAGGTAATTTTTTGTTGTGGTGTTGAATTTTTGAATGTTCACTGGTATCAAAATATTTAAACAATTCAGGCTGTGCAATATCTTGATAAACATCTTCTGTTTGAATATCAAGAACAAAACTATCAGTGTCCATGTACATCAATTTTACACAATCACCATAAAAGGGCTTCAACACATCATAATACAATTCTAACATGTGTAATTTGGCCAATTCCAATATCACAGCCCCCACATAAATAGGCTTATCAAATTTGATCTTTGTTTTTTTTCATGTTGAAAAGTGCCATATTTTCATCATAAATTCTTCTGTAATTGAAGTTGGGCTTTGCAATCAATTTTTTGCTCCGGCTGGGGTCAGTAATTATTTTAACATCAATATGTTTTCTGACATTTTCAATTGTTTTGCCATACACTGAATTGACCATCAATTTAAACAAGGTCTTATCAAATTGGCTCATTGCAGATGTTCGAAGCTCTGTGTTTGTATCAATATATGGCTTCAACCATGTTGAGTGCCTGAACCTCAAAACTTTTCCAACTTTGATCACTTGAACACCATGATTCATCAGGAACTGGAGGTTTTTGTAATATATGACATAACCCTGTTTTGGCTCTAGAGTCATCATCAATTTCTTCTGTTTAGAGCCAGGTGAGCACTCAACCTCAGGAATTGGGGGCAGATCAGAAAAGTTATTGTGTAAATTATCTGGAATTGTCAGATCAACCTCTAAGGAGAGGCCATAGTTACTGTCATCAAAATCCTTAAGATCTTCAATATTGAAATCTTCAACCCATTCAAGCCCTGCATATGGCAGTTTATCCATCATGGCATAACCATAGAGGCTGTTTGCATCTACATACAGTATATAATTTGATGGCAATGCTGGATCATAATCAGGAATATATTTGTTATTTGCTCTGGCATATCTCTGAGAACATTGCACCATGCCTCCTCTTATACATTGTTCCATAAACAGATACATATCTTGATCCTGGATCAGATCCAATTGCATTTTAGTGTTTAAAAACATTGCAGACCATGCTAGGCCCGGAGCACTGTAAAAATACATTGGATCCAGCTTATAATTTTGCATGGAAGATTTTCTGAATGCCTGCAGTATATCAGCTAAGAGGGTCACATCAAGTTTCAAATATGCCATGTGATAATCACCAAATGTCTGGCATTTTAAATTGTTCCACATCAATTGGGCATGGTGATAATCTTCATCTGTGATTCCAGATCCTCTGATTTTGCTGTAAAACTCTTGATGTGGTGGCAGAGAACACTCATCAAATTTAGAAAAATCAGTAACATAATCATATGAATATACACCCTTCCGCCTAATTAATTTCAGGTCCTGATTTGGAAACAAAGCACATGTGATTTTGAATTGATCATCAGATAATTGAGTGGCCAGTGTGGCCAGGCTAGCCGATAAAATTCTGTATGAATCAAGAAATCTTAAGTGAATAGGAACACCATTAACTTTAATTATTTTGCTAATGGCAATATATTTCTCATCATTTTCTGCTAAAATATTTAAATTCTGCTTGTCAAACCCCTCGTACCTGATCAAATTATGAAAATCATAATTGGATGCTCCATGGCAAAATATGGGGACAAATTTTGGTCTCTGGATCTGAATATTGCAGCTATTACACAGGGCCATTAAGAATTTACCATCTGTATGGGAATGGTGTTTCACCTTGATATTTATATCTGAAAATTCAGAATCACATACCGGGCATTTTTCTGCATTGTTGAAATCTTCAATCTGTTTCTCTGTTAAAGGCAACATGGGTTTTGATTTTAATAAGATATTAGATGCTATGTCATGGCACTCATTTTCTATTCTATGTGCAAATTTTTTGATGTATGAATCTTTTTTACTAACAACACCATCCTGTACAATCACATAATAAAAGCTGGAAGGTTCATGTAACTGATATGATGTAATTGAAGATTCCTCAGGGTCTGGGCTACAGAATGCAAGGGGTTTGAGATTTGATTAAAAATCACACACTATATATGCTTGGTGTTCCAACGAGGCTTCAAATTTTTTGAATTTGGCATTTTCATTTGGATTAGGCATCACCATATGAACAGGTTTATGGTTCCCACAATATTTCAGATGCTCAATTAACTTGTTTTTAGCAATTTCTGCATTCTTTTCACAAACACCATTCACCATTTTTCTACCATCAAATACACTTAAACATCTTCTGCACAACTTGAATATTGTATTGGATTTGTCTAGTTGTGTTCTGACTAATGCTTGAAGATTATGTATCAAAGTGTAATGATATGTGCCATCCCCTTCAATTAAGAGCAAATCAATCGGAATAGCAGATTCATCATCAAGTGTACTGATTCTGAGAGGATCTATCAAGCAATTGCCACGGCCAGTAGAACAAGTAAATACATTAATAGATAATTGTTTACCATTATTATCCCGGGCCTTTTTTTCAAATTTATCAATATTCTGAACAGACATTGGATATTCTAAACCCTCCATTGCCTCATCGAAATTGTGTTCATGTTGCTTATAATAAGTTATTCTCTCAGGATTCCTTGAAACTGGATACAAAGCAGCTAAAATACACCACAAAAAGCATTTCTGGTCATTATTTTTTATATTAACCACGGCTGTTTTGTTTTTAATATTGAGAGGTAATGGCAGATATGTAGATCCTTGTAATGGGCTGAATTCAGAAATATTAATATATAACTTGTGTGGAGATCCGCATAGGCTCCATCCAGACTCTTTTGCTGCAAATTCAGAGTGTTTAATATTCAATTGATCTATCAAACTGCTTATTATTTTGTCTGAATTTGCATTTGAGTATACAGGTACAGTTTCTGTTATGTGGGGCTGTGTAAATTTTGTGCCATTTGGCTTCTTATATTGTGTAAACAATTTGAGGAACAGCTTATAAGACCCATTTTGTGCATTTAGAATTGCCTGCACATCTGGATTTATACTGTTCAAAAAATTCTTAATGCCACATCTTGGCTCTGATACAAACCGGTGATCCCTTAATTGGCCATTAAAACTGCTATGGATGGGTTCATAGCGTGGCTGCTTTGCCGGTGAAGCATTAACAGGTGTTTCATGCTTCCTTTTCAGACCAGATGTAGATGGTTGTGGGGGCAATCTTGATGACTGTGCAGAGCAAGTATCTTTATGTGTATATGTGAAGTATTGCATGCTATATTCTCTATGGCATTTTGGGCAAATTTTTGTGGGAGTTCTGCATTTGTCTGGGTTACAATTCTTTTGGTGCCTGGCCCAATTGGGGCTGGTTATATTCTTTTTGCATTGATTACAATATTTTTGATTTGGCATTTTTGTTGTTGTTTATTATATAAGATTTCCTGGGATTCAAATCAAAATTCTATGCTTAATAAAAAATATCAGTTGGGTTCAGCAGTGTGTTTTGAATATTTTGTGTGTGTGTGTATGTGTGTATGTGTGTTAATATTTTTGGCTTTGGTATTTATATAAAATTTCTTGGGGTTCAAATCAAAACTCTATACTTAATAAAAAATATCAGTTGGGTTCAGTGCAGACAAAAAAAACTGCAAAGCTCTATGTCAATTAATTCTTGAGATATTAATTATTTTGTATTTAGGAACCACTTTGGGCCCCCTGCCAAAAATTGGCTTTTATTGCATCAGTGTATATTGTTTCTATGACCTTACTTGGGTTTTCCGCCAAATTATATACTTCTAAGTCTCCTATACTTTGGTGGAGCCTGTTCAGGTTCTATCCCCCGCGATGTGGGTTCCTCTGCCGATCCAGCAAAGGTGAGGAATCTGCACTGTGCTCTGGCTTATATAGATTTATAGAGCCAATAGAAACCTTGCTTATTTAAACCAATCAGAAAACACCACATCATCACATTATGTCATAACCAATTAATCAGAAAACAACACATGTCTAATAATTTTTTGAATAATATTAGGTAATAATTTGTTGCAAAACATGATGCAATATAAATAAACCAGAAATAGGCCACAAGTGGACCGGATGTGGACCGGAAGTAGGCAAACCGGAAGTGGACCGGAAGTAAATATGTGTGGGTGTGGGTGGGTGTGGGTGTGTATGTGGGTGGGTGTGGCTTAGTTTTAGGTGTGGGCAAAAAAAATATCAAGAGGGGCATATTTTTGACAGGATTATGGACAACAATCTGACAGAAGTGCCTTTTGTAAGTGTGGACAAATCAATCTGAGGGGGCTCATCATTTCTCAGGAACTTCCCGAGGGCATTTTTACAAAAATCTTGGATTAGACGGGGTTCCACACTTGAGCAAAAAGCTCATATGGGCATGTTGAGCTAGTTTTAAGTGTAGGCAAATCTGCCTGAGGAGGGGTCATCATTTCCGGCACTGGTTATAGGTCAAATTACACTACTTATGTAAGACGTATTTATCCCCATCTCTCTTACACTCCCAATTTTTCTCTTACTTCTTTTCCCTTTCCTATTCTTGTTTTCCTCTTTATTATTTTCTAATCTATTCTCGCATCTTGTTCCATTTCCTTTTGCTTTGTCTCTGATGGACACAAACGTTTCAAGGAAGTGTTTACCCATACACACCGTTCTAATCACATTCTTTCATTCATGTTAATACAGGGTGGGAAATAACCTTTTGCTAGGGGTTCACAGTAAAAAGTAACAACAATTAAGGAATTATGGTAATACCAAATGTTTACTACGACCATTGTGGTTACAAAAACAAAATTAAAAGTTAGTATGTCCGCAGTTTGCTTCTCTCACAGCACGAAGACGATCAGGGTAGGAGCTCAGAAGATTCGCAAACAGTCCATATTCCATTCCATGTCACGGAGGACTTGTTCCAGATGTGCAAGGAGTGTTGGCCGGGAATAGCGGTCCGGTCCGCGTTCCACTATCATCAAGGACTCAACTGCGTCCTTCAGAATAGCCCCAAAGTGCTCCGCTGCATTCAGGTCCGGTGATGTACCCGGCCATTCAGAACTGTTGAAGAAGTCAATGCCACTTCGCCGAAGATTGTCTTGGTTTTAGCATTTGCCTTGAAGCAAGGTGGTTTGTCGTGAACTAACTTTTAATTTTGTTTTTGTAACCACAATTGTCGTAGTAAACATTTGGTATTACCATAATTTCTTAATTGTTTTTACTTTTTCCTGCAGACCCCTAGCAAAAGGTTATTTCCCACCCACAGTGAAATAAATGTGAATTAGGTTTAAGCTTGTGTTGCAAATACAAGGCACATACTTGATTTATGTATTCGGCGACAATGATAGAAAGTGCGATGGTAGACAATCGTGAAGTAATTTAAATGCATGTTCCTGAGCATAGTATTTTCATCGTATGAGTTTTTGACTGAAAGAGTTTTCTTACTCCTTGGGGGTCACTTTTCTTAGCTTACAAGGTTTGTACAACTGACAAATCTATCTGAATGTTTGTAGTAGCAGCGATTGGGTGTCAACATTTGAGGGGCAAGGACAATATACGTTTTCTTGGTAGAAAAGGCTTAGCATAAAGAGGGCATAGTGCGGGGGCAAAATGTGGCGGAGAGTAGGCATCCGCCACTTCCCGCTCCTACTAATCGCCACCACTGAATGTTTGGATTAAAATGACTGTTTTATTAGGAATAATTTAAAACACATACGAAATACCAATTCTTTGTTCGTTGTCCATGAAGTATTCGTAAGCTAATGAAAGGCTATTTTGACAAAATATCACTCATAAGTAATAAACAAGTAAGACTGAAAAATCTGTTCAGAATTGAAGAGATTATTAGCTAAGTGCTATTCGTTTTCGGAACTGTCATGTTACTAATGCGGGAGAAGCAATACACGTATGGTTACATGAACATATTTTCTGAGGTAACAAAATGATTTAGGAAACATGGAATTCATCGAAGTTCATCGCCGTACCAGTAATAATTCATCTATTTTTCATAGATGTATTGGGTTGTATGGCGTGACCATTTCGAACACACTAGAATGTCAACCTCTATCCTGTGCAACATACCCTGGAAACTTTATTATTTCAGGGCAACGAGTCCCTGGTGCCTGGAACCACTGTCAAAGTAATAATTTATTAGGGTTTGTATTTTGAGTGTCAGCACGTGTTTCTTTTCGACCCTTGGCTACTTCATCTAATCACCATTGAACCTTATCGTCGTCATTATCAAAATGAGCAGAAAATGACTTAAAATAAAACAAATCAACCACAACTTACTCTTCCAAAAATGGAGTTTCATTAGTTCATACCTCTTAGAAAGTTGAGGTGGTAGTTTAAATTGCATAGCGCTTCATTACTTGATAAAGGCAGCTAATTCCGTGAACAATGACGTTGATTTCCGAAAGTCTCACATATTTGTCTCAGGGCAATCACCCTCTTAAAATGGACGCATCTTCTGTGGTGATAAAAGACACGTTTGGTGCGAGTTCTTTCCCCCAATGGCATAACGCTGTCGTATTAATAGAGAGGTCCTGTATTCCACTCCCCCTCCTCTGGTGGAAGCACAATTCACACTGATTTGGACTACACCTTAAGCTGTAGGTTTAGTCCCGATTAGCTTATCTGAGCATAAAAGTGGGCTTAAAAACAAACTAACAAAATCGTCTTCTATATACTTCGTGACATAACTTTCTTTACTTCAGCTGCATCTACAGATTCTGTTGACATTTTTGGCTGATTCATGTGGCAAATCTATGTGTGGAACGAGGATTTCTAAATAGAATAAGCCAACTCATTAGCAATTGATTATTTTACAGCTATTCCCATACTTAAAATTTATTCACTTCGGTATTGTAGTGATTATTGTGATTCCTTCTTATAGGTAAATGTGTAGAACGAATATAAAGTTGATATTTCGCATACCGTATTGATATTTGAAGATGACAGGTATATAAAAATTGTAATGAAATAAAAAAGGGAAACTTCTGGAATTTCAATGCAGAGCTAATTAAAACTATATTATACTCTGTAGCATACTTAAACCCGAAGGTTTGTGGATGCAGCAACACAAGCCTTCCATCTGTCCCTATCCGGGGCAAGATTAATCCAATCTTTCTCATCCTTACCGATTTCTTTTAGGTCCATCTCAACGTAATCCCTCCATCTTCGTCTTAGCCTTCCTACTGGTCTCTTACGATCAGGTTTCCCAACAAGAATCCTGTAAACCATTATTTTCTCTGCCATTCGTGTCACATGGCCTGCCCATCTAAGTCTTCTTGATTAAATTACTCTATTAATAATTAAAAAGTCGAAATAATTTATTGTGTTGCTGGAGGAAGTAATGCTAAGATGATGTTTTGATTTGTTTATATGGAGATTATTTTAACCATACCCAGGCCGGGATTTATATACGTATGTGGAGGCCCGGAGCGTTCAGCACCAAAACCTCACTCCAATCCCCTCTACACAGTTTCAGTTATAACTTCTCGCCAAGTTACATGGTGTGGTTTGTTATTATATTTTTTACAACATCCGAAGTAACTCATTTTTTCATTATGTGGTACTTTTCAAAGCAGTCTTTCCCAGTGAAGGCCTGGAGCTGCAGTCCTGATGTTCACCTTAAATTCTGATGTAATCTTGATCATACCCTGAATAATTTTGAGCCTCCTAAGCTATTAATTTGATCACAGTTTTTTTGTTTCAATAGCTTTAGTAATTACTTTCACTTTCTAATGACAAAATTGGCTTTTTATGGGTTGATAATATGTGAACATTTCTAGCATAGATAATATTCACAAGTAAAATATATATGTTATGAAAACCAGAATACACTTATATATTGAATCATTTATATACCCCAAGTATATGTACTTATTGAATTTGATTGGGTGGGCAATCGGGTGGGCACAGGAATTTTTGGGTGGGCGCTTGCCCACCCGTGCCCACCCCTGTCGCCGTCCCTGTCCTTTACACCAAGATTTGAGTACTTGCTATGCACACGTGCTATTGTCTAGCAATCAATGTCAGACTCGGTATTAGCAGTGTTAGCGTAAGATGATAGGGAATCATGGCATTGTACTTTCATAAAACGTTACGAGATGGCGTTAAAAAGTTGCTACGAAGAAATAGTCCTTGTTCCAGCGTGGACTGTTTTAGGAATGTGACTTTCACAAGTAATACGCACAATTAGGATAATAATTATTTGCATCAGTTCTTATCTTCATCGCCACGATTATAACACATACACTGTAAGCTATGTAATGTAACCAAATTGAAAGTGTGTTTTTTCGGACAGTTATAATGAGTTACATTCGTCCATGGAACATGTTTTACTGTTTATTTCGTATTCCAAATTAACGGTCTATTTTGAGGCGTATGAACGATAACAAATTTGTACATTTTACCATTCTTCAAATGGTATTTGCTTGCTTGCCTCAGTTTTTATTTCTTCACACATTTGGTGGTTAATTTCGGTAATGGGGATGATTTTTTTATTAGATGAATGCAAAAACAAACAGTATTTTTAAATTTTTTAAGTCAGCGCCGATTTTGGCTAATCACAACGATCAGAGACTAATGTGTGCATCTATCGCATGAAAAATAAACATACACAGACTCGTGCCCATGCAAGCCACACCCCCCTTGAACCGATCAGACTATTATAGCTACGCGTATCTTACGTTTCAGCACAAATCACATACTGGAAAGTAACAAACAAAACTAAGTGGTAAGGGGCACGGTCTGGCAAAAATAATATATAATTAGTCATGCATTTACGAAATAGGTATTATCAATAGGGTCCGATAGCCAATTATGCTATTTTGCATACTTTTTTATATAAATGCATGTACTATATGCATATGCAAAGACATATATATTCGCAAGGACGTATTTAAGGAAGGGTCCAGAGGCTCCGCCCCCCACAATGACTTACGAAGTACTAAAATTAAATAATCAAAATGTAATTGTTTAGTCATTTGTTATATAATCGATGGTTATTTATTTTCGCTGAACTTATTGGAAAACAAGGATTATATTGGGATCATGTGCTTTGAAGGACAGTACCACAGGAGTTCTATGCACACTAATACTTACGATAATATCCATAAATTATTAATCAGGAACTTTACTATTCAATTGTAATAGGCAATTAAAAGTGATCACCGTACAATTATTTTTGCCTGTTACAATTGGATATAACTCATTTTTTTGTTATTCAATAAATATTCAATTCATTATCTACTTGACATTAATTTCCTTGTCAGGGCAGTTGTTTTTAGACAAATTTTGGCGATCTTAAAAACACGTAAGCTAGATAATTATTACATGATGTTATATGTCTATTCTTTTACCTTCTTTTTACGTATTCGTGTAATAATACAATATTAGTATACATATTAATTAATATGATTTAATGTTATTGAATATAATAATAGTTATTATTATTATTATTATTATTATTATTATTATTATTATTATTATTATTGCGACACTTGGTCGGACCCCTCCCGAAATATATTTCTGGATAAGTGCCTGATATAAATTATATATATATATATATATATATATATATAAACTTCTTGCATATTTTAGAATCAACAACTAGGACTAAAATTGTATTTTACGTCTGTTTGTTCGGCCTATTGTCGTCTTAATAAAATCACTTTCTATTTTCTTCCCTCACTGCTGTTTATTCTCCAATTTCTTTAACAAACAAGGAGATGAGACTTCTTCGCGGGAACATTCAAGAACTACTCTTTTTGAGAGAGAAACGACAACAATTCAATGAACAGACTATAGATGATGATGAACATGATACTGTTGCCTTAAAATATTGTTCAATTTTATTTTGTGAAGTAGAGCGAGTTTTTTTCTGAGCATAAAAGTATTCTTGCCGAAAACAGAAGTTTTAAGGATGAAAAAATTAAGATTTCATGTAATCAAGTGATCATGATCTGTAAGGGATGTAATCTTTATTCGATTTATAAGACAGCAGTGTAAAGTAAACAAGAGTTTGTGGAAGAATTCGAAACTGCATCTTTTACATTTATTACGTGCTAAATAGTATCAGCTGAAAAAGAACTAATATCTGTTTGCATGTAGGTTGTTTTTTTTGCCGTAACTGAAAGAAAACATTTACAAAAGAGAAGGTGTTTTTCTAAAGTGCATATTTATGTGCATACGATTATGCACCTTTTTATTGTACATTTGCATAAATATTTTAGGTATTTTAAGTGTATAACTATCCTGGACCTAATTATGAATATAGCTACATTAATATTAAGTGCCAAACTGTATCACGAACGTAATAATGTTCCTGCTTTTGAAATCATATTGTTATCACCAGAATTTTGATGACATTTCATCTTTTAACTGGTACTACATAGACATTGCTAACTAGTACAGAAATTCTGAACACCCTCCTCAGGTTTAAGAAATGTAATTTTTTGGGTCATTTTTTACCATCTTTTTCCGGTCATTTTTTTAAAATTTTGCGTCATTTTTAGGTCATTTTAAGGTCATTTTTTTAAAATTTTGCGTAATTTTTAGGTCATTTTTTTAAAAAATTTGTGTCATTGCATGCTGAAACATAAGAAGTTCAACAATTTCTGTTTTATCTGAATGTTATCTTGCGATACTAAAAATCGCGAAATGCAACATTGTCGAGTTTCTTATTCACAGTCCGCACAAAACACCAAGGTGAAGAAGTAATTGTTAAATTGTTTGTCTTGGAATATATATACTATTTTCAATAAGCAGATTGAGTTTTGTACGAATTTTTGGGTCATTTTTCAAAGATTCTAGGTCATTTTACAGGAATTTTTTTTGGCATTTTAAAGGTCATTTTTCAAAGATTTTTAGGTTATCAAAATCCAGGCCCTGGTTATCACAGACTTAATTTCTTTTTATATTTTACTTCGCTTTTCTGCCACTTTTGGTTAATTTCGAAGATGAGAATGAGTGATGATACAATAAAATTGATGAAGGGACAATCACAAACACCCATGCCCAGGGCGGGATTCGAACCAGGAACACCTGGCGTCGTAGCGCGCCGTGCTAACCACTCCGCCACGGGGGCCGGAGAAGTAGTTTCCGTACACCAGGGGTTCCCAAACGGTTTCGTTTCACAGTGCCCTTAGTGTTTCAAGATTTTCCGCGGCGCCCAAGTCAGAATTTAGGCCTATCTACAGTCCCGATGGCTAGAAACCGCAAAGGATAGGCGGTGTGAGCCACGATCAAGCAAGCAAGCTTATCTAACAGTTGTAACGCTCAGTTAGTGTGTGGTTAGGTTGCTTGCCTTAAGTTAAAAAATAAACACATATTTCAAGCTTAGAAACATTTTATGTGTAAAATGTATTAAATAAGCACTTTTTTAAAAAAAAAATGAATTTAAACTGCCTTTTCGAGAGAGAGGAAAAAAAATAAAAGGAGAAAGAGAAAGAAGAATGGAATAGAGAATATAAGGCAAGGGAAGAAAGAAAAGAGAGAAAGAAAACGGAGAGAGAGAGAGAAAGAAAGAGGAAAGATTCCTGCTGCCTCCCGCCCCCCTCCCCACATAGAGAGAGAGAGAGGGTGGAAGAAAGAAAAAGAGAGAGAGAAAGAAAGAGAAAATTGGAAAAAGAAAAGAGAGGAAGAGAAGCGCCCACCTCTCTCTCTCTCTCTCTCTCTCTCTCTCTCACTCACGATGGAGAGAGGGAGAAGAAAGAAGCAAAGAAAGAGAATGAGCGAGAGGAGAGAGAGAGAGAGAGAGAGGTCCTATTTTCTCTATCTTCTCTCTCTCTCTCCCCCATTATAGAGAGAGAGGGGGAGAGAAAGAGAAGTGAAAGAAGTATAACTCTCTCTCTCTCTCTCTCTCTCTCTCATCTTGCTTTCTCTCTCTCTCTCTCTCTCTCTCTCTCTCATCTTGCTTTCTCTCTCTCTCATCTTTATTTCTCTCTCGCTCGCTCTTTCTAGGGGGTGTGTCAAACTTTTGGTGCGTCAGCGCTTAGGCTATTTTGCACCAGACACATTATACGGGGTCCAGGCCCATTACCATAACTAAAATAGCATAATTGCAGTGTCGTGTTACTAAAATATTAAAAATATTCTGACTCGTTAAAAGCTGAGGCTGTAAAGGGGCACTCAGCACACACAAGGACAGAAAAACATGACAACACACACGAAATTATACTGGCCATAGTGTCAGTCGCCAGAGCCTTATTCGTCTGCAAAATGCAGTCCAGGGTGTACTACGTGGAAGTGAGGTTGACATTTGGGCGCCTACGTGGAAGGTCACCCCTATACATCCCATAAGCACATATTTGGAACAATCATATTTCAGTGAAAATATTGGAACATTTCGAGGCGCCCCTAGGCACCGCTACGCACACTTTGGGAACCACTGGCGTACACTGTTAGAAATTACCGTAAACAGTGGCGTAGCAAAATATCGCGAGACCCTGACCGGGATTAGAATACGAGGCCCCGCATCCGTTATTAAATTTGAAAGCTTAATGTGAATCGATACAAAATCTTCAGGATACGTCAGCAAATCTCCGTATTTAAATAATAATAAATTACTGAAGAAAATTATATTTAATAATTTCACTCACCCTAAAAATGTCTATTTTTCGGGAGCTGAAATATGAAGCTGTAGGAATGAAGTAAGAACTGCTTGTATCGTCCATTGCCTTCTTGAGTTGCAAACAACCCAAGCATTTTAAATGCCTCGCACTTGCTTCGTGACAGTTGGAGGTGCTTTATTGTTAACATATTGAAATCGGGAGTGCAAGGTCGAGAGAAAGAAGAAAAGACGAGACAAATTGCTTTTTATTCGAGAAAAGAATAAGTGGGTAAAAATGTCCACGCAAGTTATACCCCCCCCCCCCCCCGTTTTGCATTCGCATTGTACCAAGGGAAAGTAAACTGTCCCCCCTCCTAGTTTTGGCACCTTGCCAAATACATGCTAACAGCACCAATCCTGGCCTGGCTAACCTATCCACGTAGGCATATAGTAGCATAAATAAGCGTAAATATGTTTGGCAGTTATATTTTGTTTATTTAAGCTATTATATGCATACGTGGATAGATTAGGCAGGTCAGGTTTGGTGCTGTTAGCATGTATTTCCCAAGGTGCTAATGCTGTCCCTAGCAGCTCGTCAATGAGTTTACAAAAATTAAAGATAGATGGCAGCAAAAGGTTAAAGATAACAAGAGCTACAAGCTTAATTGAAATTGACGAAAATAATGTAAAATGAGAATGAAGAGTTAGTAAATGTTCATTACTAGTACAAGATGGAATAAATAAACAAATAATGCATACATGTATGGTAATATTGAAAGTCAGATCCAATTTCTCACAAATAGTAATAAGATAAATAATCTGAAAAGGGAGTAGAGAAAAATGTGGTCTAATAGATGATTTGTATATCTTTTGGGTGGTTAAAGACGATGAGTTGCTGAAAGATTCGAGTTTCTGTAAAGACGACGAGTCAATAGGAAAACAACCTTTACCAAGTGAAGTGATTAAATTATAAAATTAAGATACTTTATATTAAAAAATAATATAAATTCATCCATATTAGTATTCTATCTGAAAATTTCCTATATCATCATGATACACACGCTTTTTCTTTATACATATAAATCTAATTCTGTACATACTTCTTTGTGCAAAGATTTTTCCATCCCGTCCTGTATGTTTACATGACTAGCTTAGACGGGACAGATCTGATGTACTTACGCTCCTGAGCAGAGTATGATATTGAGGTTTGGTTGCCTTAGTGTATGGTCACATTGGATTCAGTTTCTGCCTAACTTTTTGCACTGGCGTACACAGGAGAAAATGGTATGGAGCAAACAGCTAGGGGCGGCTTATGGTCCAGGCGACTGCACGGGGCGGTCCCCCTGGAAAGGGGGCCACCAAACCATAGAGAGACCTCCTTGAATAGTGCTAAATCCTTAATGTTGATTATACGTATAAGCGTGACTATTTTTTTTGTTGTTGTTTTTCTTAAAGTTGTTACAAACTAGACATTTCATGTTAGAAACAATGACACGGGGTGGAAAGAAATGAGTTTCGGATAGAAACATAGATGGCAGCACAAGGTCAAAGAATATAAATAAATTGTTGTAAGACAAGTATCGATTTAATGCAAGTGAAGTTGTCCTAGAAAAGTGTAGGAAAGGATGAAATCAATGTATAGAAAATAGACAATAGATAGAAAGGGAAATAGAAATGGTTTTCATCATTCAACAAGTTCAAGCTTGTAGTCAATTGATGGGTACGCATGAATAAATATATGTACAAATTTATGCGAAGTAAAAATTTGCGCCACTTCAATACTACCATTCAAGAGGAAACATAACACACACATTGCAAAATCATGTAGAAATTTAGGTTAAGAGATTGCTGTTATTTTGATATCATTATATGGAGGTATTAAATAAATGTATTACGTCATGGTGAGCCTGCATTTTTCGCTGAAAATTTCTACGAGTACATCTCCTGTGTGTGCCTAATCTACAATAAACGTATTCTTCGACAATAATACATAAAGTATTTAAAAATAAAGCTATTACTTTTCTTATTTCAAACCGTGAATATGCCTCCCCGATGGCGCAGTGGTAGCGTCGTTGCCTTGTAATCAAGGGGTCCCGGGTTCGATAACCTGTGGAGGCACATAGAGGTTCGGATCCCACTTCAATTGTAGTGCCGTAAGCTACTCAGATTTTTTGAGTTGTTTTGACAACAAGAGTGAACAATGAAATATTTTTTGACTTGGCTTACAAACGTAAACAACTAGATGACGCACATGAATCAAGGACGATGAGTGATGATGTCATGAAATTGATAAAGCGACACTTACAAAGAACACCCATGTTTAGGCAGAGATTCGAACTTGGAACCCCCGGTGTCGAAACGAGCTGTACTAACCACTCCGCCACGGAGATCGACTTGAAATGTAGACTATTATGAACTTAATTATAAGATGAAAAAATTACAATTGTATTACTGATGTGTCAAATCTTTGTCAAAAGAATGGAAGTCCTCAAACTGTTAGAAATTAGAGCAAAATCTACAACATCGGTATTCTACCGTTAAAAAATTAACAATCTGCCGTTTAATTTACAAAAACGGAACGAGACAGTCTTTTTTTTAAATTCAAATTTAAATATTTTAACATCAAGAATGGTAGATAACGCTTATAAACTACAGTACCTTAAATTTATTTTTAAAAGCTGGATTATTGACGGTCACAGCCTTAGGCCGTTACTTCACTAGTCAACATTTATTTATAGCACATACACAATTGGACTTTTTTTAAAATAAGAATTATTATCTATTCATTTTAACAAACATACTTTAAATAAATAATTTAATCTGTTTTCGTTCATTTTCTGAATGCCATTAACTGAAAGGGCACACACAGAACTCAAAATTCATCATATCAAAGTTGATGTATTTTTGGTTCATCAATTGACACAGCGAAACGTGTAATTTTGGTTTCTTTGAAATGATCGTGCCTGATCTTCTCAATTGATGCATTTTTAGTGCATCAGACCAAACAGCAGTTGATAAAAGTACCCTTTGATGCATTTCAATATGTATTTTATGCACCCAAAAATGCATGGTTAGCAGTTTATGCACTGTTACTGGAGTCAACATATTTGTGTCAACAGACATGTTTTGGGTTCTGCGTGTAGAGAGAGACGTAAATTAACTGGACCGGAATATAATTTGAATTTAAGCAGGTTACAAAGGATTTACAAATATCTAAATGCTAGTAAATGCATTTCTTAAGTCGCCACCCCCTGAAGTTGAACACGAAAATCAAGGTCAAAAAGAAATTTCGAGAGTGCAAGGGTGGTACACACTACACACACCCCAACTACCATTTCTTACATTAATTTGTTTAAGTCCACTTTATGCACAGTTACGCTGATCGAGACTGGACCTACAGTCTAAAGTGGGATCCGAACCGCTGTGCAATGCGCCATTTTTACATTAGTGAAAACTAATTGATCATGTAACAAAGCTCAAGACAAAGTGCCTCCACCGGGGTATCGAACCCTGGACCTCTTGATTACAAGCCGGCATATTTACTATTACGTCATCTTGGAGACTCATTATGATGTTATAATAGACAAATAAGTACGCAATATTTGATTGCAAATATATTAAAGTTTGATTAATATTATGTCACTCTGCTGTCACTTCTAAACGATAGATGGCACTCGTTTCAATTTATAATTTTACTATACAGCAGTGCGTCATTAATAAATTCATATTTTAAAAATTTACTTCAGATTGCTCATATTAATACGTGAAGTACATTTAATCAAGGCCAATTGCATATTTCTGCACAAAAATTATAGCCCATTACTTTTTTATGCTAACAGTCTGAAATAAAGTCGAAATAATATTCACATAAAATATATGACACCCTCCTTTGATGTGCTAATTCTCATTAGTTTTAATATTACATAAAATAAAGAATCATTTTGATGGTTGCAGTTTTATGTATCATAAGGAATAATAAACTTCTTTACCGACCTCCGTGGCTTAGTGGTTAGCACAGCGTGTTACGACGCCTGGGGTCCCGGCTTCTTTGTGAATGTCCATTAATTAATTTCATGTCAACATTCATCTTCGCGATTAGCCAAAAGTGGCAGAAAAGCTGTCAAATCGACCAATAAAGATTCGTTGTTCGTTTTGTTTTCTTGCGATACAGGTTAAGCCACAAATGTGTGAAAAATTACAGTTTAATGAGGTTCAGAACACAGTTAACGTTCTTCCAATTAACCCTCGAACTTTTTAATGTTTTATTCAAGATTCCAATAGCGTAGAGAGTTAAGTGCGAACAAATGACAAACGTATTAATGTTTTAGCACTCTTGGTCGAGTCTGTCGAACTTGCAGAAACCCGCGAATAGAAGCACACGCGACGATAAAAACTTTTGCAAAAGAAACCCAAAAATATAGAATAGAGGGAAGACATTTAATGATGGGCCTACCTTCGTTTTTATTCAAGATTCCTCACTCCTAACTTTTCTGAATTGTTTCCTCACGTCTAAACGTTTCGACGGGGTGGTTCTTTCACACGAGAATGTCCGGCACGGAGCAGACATTCGACCACGATAGACTGGTTCGTTCGTACTTGGGCTTTACCCACCGCACGCTACCGATGCACGTCGCCAACTGACTTCCCTACGCTGCCTCGCGCACATAACCGCCTTGTGCGAAGTGAAATGGGGCCGTGCCGTTACGAACCGAGCTCGATCAACCGCTCCGAAAGCCTCGGGAGTCAACGAGACTGAATTTACTGTCCTCTCGGTTACGATGGAAAGGAATGCATTCTTATCCGAATCGAAACTCATAAATGGAATTTTATCGTTGTTGTGCCCTGCCATCAGAATGTTTCGTTCTGTGACGTTCGCCAATCCGCTGAAAGGGACAGAAGAACGAAGTTTATCGCGTCAGACTCCGTGACGCAGTGGTACTTATTTTACGTCGCTTTCTGCCACGTCTGGCTAATCGCGACGATAAGTTGAATTGTGGTTGCATGAACTTGATGAAGAGAGACTCAACGCGTTCAGTCACCCAGACGGCTAGGTCTCAGGTTCGAATCTGGGGTAAAGCATTAACATTTCGTTGTACTCCTCACGTTGCGAATTCAGCTTTTTTTTTTTTTTTTGCTTTGGGCGGATGGCCACTCAGTGCCAAGGGCGCCAGCAGAGGGGGTAATAGGGGGCACTTGCCCCAACCCTTCATATAATTGAAGTTTTGAAATTGTAGCGTGAAAGGACGGGGTGTGCAGTTAAAGACAGCAGATTACACGCCTATGCAAATTATCCTAGTGCTGGAGATGCTTTGTGAGAATTGTTTTAAATGGGGGAAAGCGTCAGTCCACAATTACCCCTCTTAAGCACAGATGCCTCCCTGCGGGCGGCCATGACTCAGTGGCGTATTTGCGATTTCATTTTGAGATTAGTTTCTTTGGGAGGTATACACATTTGTATATATGTTAAACTTCAGTAAACTATATCATTGCCTTGCGCGGTTTTAAGCAGGGTTGTTAAAGGAATCCATAAATTCTAATGGGTTATATTGGGTTCCGTTGCAAGACAGGAACCTTTTTCTCGCATTAAATTCGGTCCATGTTGCGTATTGTTTCATTGGAAAAAAAATTCTGGACCGTATTTAAATTGATCGGGGGAAAAGGTTCCTGGACCGAATTGAAATACTATACTTTACAGATAAAAAGGTTATTTACGGTCCATTTACCCATTTACGCTTGCTGATTTTCTCTCCTGGACCGGAATTGAAATTATTTAATATTCCTGGACCTTTAACAACCCTGGTTTTAAGGACCTTAGAACATTGGTTCTAACCCAGTCATTAAATCTTATGATAATATGTACACGGAATTAAAAAAGACACTTTCTAAGAAAACTCATACACAAGAAGAGCTATTGAACTAATACCATCGAAAACTGGATCCATCTTGACGTCCACCTAACCTACTACCTTAAAGTTTTTTTGTGAACACCAATACATGTAAAATATCAGCGCTATGCCATGGAAACTTAAGTGGAAAACAGGCTGCTGTTGTGGCTCTGTGAGGTTGGTCAGTTTTAGAATGGTGTCATCGTAAAGGATGATAAGGCAGGGTAATATTTGATAACTGGACCATCAATGGACACGAAAGATTTTTCAATCGTGTTTTTTTACATAGCTAACAATTGCTATACTTGCTTTCAATCCCTGGCACGGATAAAAATAATTTTGCTGAGGATATTTTCTTTCTTGTGGCGGGAAATCTCCACAGAACAGTGGCAATGACCTCTCAGGGTCATGTATTACATATGAAGACCCCGGTGCAAAAACCATACAGCTCCAAATTATAAAAGTTTTCAGGAGACACGAAAAACTGAATAACAGAATGAAATGTCGAAGAAGTAAAGGGTATTCACGTGCAATAGCTAGAAGCAACAGTAACATACATATTGAAGTGTGCGGTCTCGATAGCAACTGCTGCACGCCGCCGAGTGGCCGAACACTGAACTATAGCCGCTGCGAGAACCAGACTGTTCGAGGAGCTGTCTGCGATGAAACACGCCAGACAACTTCTTTTTCATTCCTGCTACCCAACAAATCTGTGGAGCTGTCTGATTCTTGCACCAGCAGATAGAGCATTTTTTTTCATGATAGATTACAGAAAGTAAACAAGTTTGACCAAAAAGTGGAGCTGTCTGGTTCTCGCACCGGGGGTCTTCTTCATATTTGCACATTTTTTAAAGTAATGTCAACTGGCTGTCAATGGCTAATGTTTACTCCTGGTTGGTTGAGTCACCCGGGGGTAGCATCTATTTTAATTCCTATCAGCATAGCCGTGCGCACGCGGGGCAAGGGGGGAGGGGCAATTGCCTCCCTAATCATGGGCGTCCGCGGATTTTTTTCCACGGAGGGACAAGTAAGATATTTTTCCATGGGTTATATTATCCCCATAATAGTGTTGCCCCCTCAAAAAACACCACTTGAATTTGAAATTATCGCATTAATATAAATTGAAGACTAAAATTGGTAAACGCTGTAAGTGCCACAAGAATTCAAACACCGTTTTCCACGTTAAACTGTGAAATGTGCCATGCTTTATAATGTGGTAAACGTGAAAAGTGGCTGGTAGCCCTCTAAGTAGTGCAAAGGGCGTGTAAAAAGGCACTAGTGTGAACGTTCGTACGGGCTGATGTGCTGAACGATGCGATTTCCCAACACTTTCGCTTTTGGCACTTACAACGTTTACCACTTTTAGTCCTCAATTACTATGACTGAAATCAAATTATACGTGTGGAATATATACTTTTAGGTGGACATTCGATTTCTAAGGGGGGCGTGTGGCCGTCCTTGCTCTCCCTTCCAGACGTCCATGTCCCTACTTTATTATCTCACCTAGAAATTTAGTGTAGGGCAGTGGTTCCCAAAGTGTGCGCCGCGGCGCCCTAGCGCGCCGTGTATGGCTTACAGGGGCGCCGCGAAATGTTGTAATATTTTCACTGAAATGGAACTTATTCCAATGTAGTCTTTGTGCTTATTTAGTGCTTTTTATGTGTAAAATGTTTCTGATCTTGAAATATGTGTTTATTTTTTAACTTAAGGCAAGCAACCTAACCACATTAACTGAGCGTTGCAAGTGTTAGATAGGCCTACGTTGTGACTTGGGCGCCGCGCCACGGAGAAATCTTGAAACGCTAAGGGCGGCGTGAAACGAAAAAGGTAGGGAACCCCTGGTGTACAGGAATCTCATCGCGGTTATTAAACGCTACTCGTAAAGAAAATAAAGTATTTTCAAGCCGATTAAAGTTCAAAGCAACTATGAGCGAAGGGGGTGCGGGGACGCAGCAACCACAGGGGAAAAATGGGCATTGCCCGTCCCCAACCTTGGACGGAAATCAATTCTAGGGGGGGCAAACATTGAGGTAAAAGATAGCAAGACTAGTAGAATGATACTCAAGATGGAATAAGTTTTCACGTCTTTCTTGCATTATTTCTTCCAGACGGCCAAGAGCACCTGCAGGGGCATAAGGCGAATTACCCCCTTGATATAAAATGTTATACAAATAAAAATACATTTCGTAAAATTTTCTTGCTAGCTTCGCTCGCAGTTTGTGCTTTCCTTAATATTGTCAAGTTCAGGCTCGTAGCTAGGGGGCGGCGGGAGTTGGCCCTGAGAGCCGAACGATCTAAATGAAGAAAATTGTAGAAGAGAATGCCATTGCGCCCCATGAATTTCTTTTGTGCCATATTAAATCAATTTTTTTTCACTTTGCAAAAATTTGGATCCAAAGATGTTCGCAATTTTATTATTTTCTATAATGCATTGTAAATTACCAGAGAGAGAAGTTATAACTACTAAGTACTTCAGACTCTTGCTGCTAAACAATTTTGTCTTAAATGCATGAACACAATTCTTTGGAGGGAAAGCAGAGCGGCACATTTCAGAGACAATTTATTTATTCGTTATGGTGCCTCTATGTTGCTGCATTACATACAAACACACACACATATATTTATATATATACATACCCATCAATGCAATGAAGCTAAAACAGTGAGATAAAATGAGTTTTTTCTATCCCAACTGAACTTTCATCAAGGTCCCCCCCCCCTGATCAGAGGGTCTGCGCACGCCTATGTCTATCAGGGTCGTTGCACTATCCTTATTCCTGTGATCTTCCAAATTATTGTACAGTCACGGACACTTCTGGTTTGTAACAAACCCATTTACTTTCCACGGGTGCGTTACAACCCAGAACTATCCGTGATTGTACAAGTGTGAACGTTCCTAAAAGTGATGATATTATATTGCTTTGTTAACTACTAACTGTTTTAAAACAACTGACATGATCAACCCCTACAAATTTTATTGTCATGAACAGTCGCGTAGGCAGGATTTTTGTCGTAGGGGTCTGGAATTGCAAAGTTGGATATTACATAGCTGCGCTCTAACGGTTGGTCATTATACAATATAAAATATTCCGTAGTTAACATATTTAACCTTTGTTTTAAAAGTTGTTCAAATATAAAGATTGCAATTGGGATCATTTTAAGGTGGGTTTTAATGTACAGTCACCGGCAATAAAAATGGGACACCTAGATCCTGAAATACTAGCTTCCCTGCAAGGCGTTATGTGTGTTGCCTAACTATAAGGCGAAAAGTGGATTTAAATAGCAAATTTTATATGGCAACTTCTACAGGGAGGTTATTTCAGTCGTTCACCGCCAGCGTATCGGCCGTTCAGCGGACTCTTCATGCAACAGGTCCCGGCAAATTGCGTTCAGGAAGTCCGTAACAGAAACCGCTTGTTTTGTAATGTTTCCACTTTTCACAATTACAGTTACAATTACAATTGAAATAAGCACGTACCTTGTCGCAAGGATGCTGTGTGTGTGTGTGTGGAAAAGGTGTCCTCCCAAATACAAATATTTCTGGCACCTTATTTCTGACAGAAAATCTTAGATTAGACATCGCTACTTTATCGTCAGTTGTCAGAAAGGGAAGACAGCATCCCGGCGCATAAAGCAAACCGAAAGCGTAAAATGATATTTAAAAGTAATAATAATGATGATCACTAACCTCCTGTGTTATAAGAGATGTTGAAAATGACCTCCTTTAACAGCAATACAACACGTTTCTTAGGTTCAAGAGATCCGGTCTATCGTAATTCCCTGACCACTTTTCTGCAAGAATTCGTTTTCACGTAATTATCGTACATAAAAACTCTCTGTTCAAGACTATATTTGTTTAACGACATAACTAATGAATGAATAACAATTAACACACAATAAAGCACTGGCCATGAGTAGCAACACAGTATAAACAACACGCGTACTGATAAACGCAAACAGAAGTGAACTTGAACGTACACTGACTAGTCTGGTAGCCGACAGTGTTGCTAACCGTTTTTCGGCAATGTCCCTACAGACGTAGTCAAAATGTCCCTACAACTGACCAAATGTCCCTACGCCAAGTAAAGCGACTAAAAAAATTATCACCTCATGAGCATGCAAAACAGAAGATAAAATATACACATTTACTTACCAAATCTTTCTGCTCGGTGCTTCCACAATTAATGAAGGAGCGAATTTACATTTGCCTATCCTAACTTAACCTAACCGTACCTGGAAGCGGACCCGGCGCCTACCCAGCGTCGAATAACATGGGTACCTGGGGGAAACCCTGGGGGGTAAAGGCGGTCAGGGGCGTGATGCTGATCACATCACCCCCACTCACGACCGGATCAAGAAAGTGTGGGGCGTTACCCTCACACCCCCTATACGCCTTCATGGCGTGGTGCTATGCACAGGGGAACACTTTACCTTTTTTTGTACCTGAATGGTTCGTGGGGCTATCCGTCAATGGTTTGTTGGGCTACCCGTTTTTCGAGCCCAAATTTTAACTATGTTTGCCTTGCCTAACCTAACTTAACCTAACCTTACCGAGAATGCTCAGTGGGGCTATTCCTGAATGGTTTTGCGGTAATTGTGATTACGAACCGATAAAAAATATTTTTTTCGTATCACTTTAACATCATCGAAGACGCCATTTTCGTATCCTGCAATTTTATGATTGATGTAATGTTGCCAAATTTACCTGTAATCAAATCAGTTCTTCTACATCGTGATTGTCGCTGTCACATGTAAGCATGTTCTTTGGGCAATATACTGAAATGAATAAGTTTATTAATTAGCCCTCCTGCACACTCCACCTAACAATCTGTATAACATTAACAACTTTTTTACTGTTCTCTTCCGCTATTCTTATACAATCCATGCTCTCCAAGTATGAAATCAACAGTGTGGCAACGCTGTAGACAGCGTAACTAATTGTAATTTGTTCATATCAACAAATATGGCTACCATACTTGTATACGGAGAATCATTGCGAGAATTGAAATGCTTATTTTACAACTTTTACACGTTAATTAACATTTTTTCCCCCTCACCCCAACATGTTAACTTGAGATAAATCATCACGAATAATTATTTCGTGAGTATAAGACGTAGCATAGAAATTACAGAAGGGTCCGGTATTGGAAATTCTTGCCTTAATGAATAATAGGGGTGTGCGGGACAGAATTTTTTGGGTCGGGACGGGATCGGGACGGTAATTTTTTTAAATCCCGACATTCGGGACTGAAAAATTTGCAATTTCCCGACCAAGTCGGAAAATTTTCGGGACGGGAAATGTTCGAAATTTCCCGAAGCACTGGAAATCTCGAATTTTACAAGTCATTTTCACTTTAAGTGATTGTTTTTGCATTTCTAGAATAAAAACTTACAATTTTCGATAAGTTCCAGAAACTTACAAGGCAGAAAACGTCGAGAATTAACGACTTTTTAAAGTAAAGGATCCCGCACACCCCTAATGAATAACGTTGAGTCGTTTACTGTTGATTATGTTATTTGAAGTCATACATGCTGCTGCTGTGCAGAGATAGATGTTGGTTGGTGATGCTGTATTTCCTGCAGTCTTTAACAATTCTGGTCCCATTTTATTTCCCTTTTTTGTTTTTGTTGAGTTGGTGTTTTAAGTCCACTTTATGCACAGTAAGGCTAATCGGGACTGGACCTACAGTTTAAAGTGGGATCCGAACCACTTGTGCCTCCACGGGTATCGAACCCGGGACCCCTTGATTACAAGGCGACGACGCTACCACTGCGCCATCGGGGAGGCCCTTTTTTTGTTTTTGTATCACTTAACATTGAAAATATTCTTTCCGTTTCCGCTTTAGAATGTGGCAATGTTAGCACTATTTTCGCGAGAGTGGAAATGTTTTCAAAAAGGAACTTGCCTTGAAAGTTTTTGGTAACCGATAACATGTTTCAAAATTCTGATGGAGATTTGTTAGTTAGTTCTTTTTTCTCCTCTTCGCTAAAGTATCCAGATAAACTAATTCATAAAATGTCATTTACCAAGATTGAAAAAAGTACCTACGTTTTCCCTCATTTGGCACAATCTGTCCCTACGTTCTTACGCGGGAGAAATTTAGTGAAAAGTCCCTATGCTTAGGGACATGTCCCTACGGTTGGCATCACTGCCGACACGTGCAGTATGAAGCGCCCTCTCGTGGCTGACAGACAACTCACCCAACCCCCGATAAGCTGCCGGCGCTGTCGCGACAACTGAGGATAAAGTAGCGATGACTAATCTAAGATTTTCTGTCAGAAATAAGGTGCCAGAAATATTTGTATTTGGGAGGACACCTTTTCCACACACACACACACACAGCATCCTTGCGACAAGGTACGTGCTTATTTCAATTGTAATTGTAACTGTAATTGTGAAAAGTGGAAACATTACAAAACAAGCGGTTTCTGTTACGGACTTCCTGAACGCAATTTGCCGGGACCTGTTGCATGAAGAGTCCGCTGAACGGCCGATACGCTGGCGGTGAACGACTGAAATAACCTCCCTGTACAATCGCCGTAGATTTAAGCAAAACACGTAACGCGTTGCAGAGATGCAAGTATTTCAGGATCCCGGTGTCCCACTTTTATTGCCGCTGGCTGTACCATTTCGTTTGCCCGACTTCTTTACTGCTTTCAATTGAAAAATGTGATTTTCTTAAAATTTCGGAAGGGGCTGTAGCCCAATCAGCTCATCCCTGCATACGCCAGTGTTCATGAATATATGGTATGTATAGTGCTAGGATTTTTATGACCTAAAAATCACCAAATTATGCAAAATAAAATATGCTCTTATGACCTGAAATTTTACAAAATATGCATTATAATTTGAAAAATATGCCCTCATAACTAGACTGTTTCAAACATCAATATCTAACTTATGCTGAAGTATTTTCATATACATACTAATTTTAGTTCACTTTATGGGCCATGATGAGTTGAAATGCACAATGAATACGTTCTGTAAATTTTCAATTAAAAATGAAAAAGATTTTGCTGCAGTCCAAAAAAAAACCTCGAGTGAACATTGGAGTAAGAACAAATCCACTTGGAAAATGACTGCATATTTCTTGAAAAAGCGAAAATATGCTGAATATGATCGAAAATCCATCAAAATATGCTTTTTTATGTGTAGAATGGCCACGTATGCCAAAATATGGTCTTAAAAAGCCCCTTAATTCAATTAGTTCCTTCACAATATGAATTTCTATATATTTAGGGAACACATCACCCTTGCCAAAAAAAAATGCTAAGTCGTAAACATCCTAGCCCTCAAGGTTAATGTGGGGGCCTCCTCCATGGCGCAGTGGTAGCGTCATTGCCTTGTAATCAAGGGGTCCCGGGTTCGATACCCGGTGGAGGCACAAGTGGTTCGGATCCCACTTTAAAACTGTAGGTCCAGTCCCGATTAGCCTTACTGTGGATAAAGTGGACTTAAAACACCAACTCAAACCAAACTCAAGGTTAATGTAAATACAATATGAGTTAAAAAAGAAAGATAGACAATATTATAAATTATATTACGTTTTTACTGCTAACGAAAACAAACGAGTTGCCAGATCCAAAAGCTAAAAATTATTGTTTATGAATAGCCACTTGTTGATGCTAGAATAAACGTGATTGTTACAGGTTTCACCTATATAAATATTAGTTTAACGGTGGAAATTTTCATAGATTAGTGGATACGGATGTTGTGTAGAGTTTTGCGGATAGATTTGCCTCGTTAGGTGCTCCATATATTGGCAATTTCCAGGGCTCGCACACGACATATGTGAAATGAGCAGATTGGACAGTTGCGAGTGCATAGCGGGTGAGTAATGAATGCTAAACACGGTCCGTGATTGATTTTCAATACAGGAGACACCCCCAAATCCTGATAATACCGGCACGTGAACTTTGATAACCTTATGCAGAGACAAGGTCTGAAATTTTCACAAATATTTTTCTACGCCGTTGCCTCAGTGTACAGAGTAATCTCACTCTAGTTGGGGGTGATCTTTTTGAAGACGAAAACCTAAAGAATCCGCCTACATGTTGATTGACAAGAGCAATGAGTGCTTTACGGTGTTATCTAGTAGCACGTAATGAGATCAAACTAGGCTACGCATCAGTGGAAATTGAATTAGCAGCTTAGTTTTGCACGGCGTTATATTGCAATAATGACGAACAGGGTTTTCCGTTACTATGAGCAATTGTACATTTTTCTCTTAAAGATGTGTTGGGTTTGAGAATACACTCAGTTCTATTATATTTGTTACTATTGTTACTGTAATGCATATGTTTTAGTTTATTTTAAGTCCACTTTATACACGGATAGGCTTATCGAATTGGGACTGCGGTTTGAAGTGGGATGCGAACCCTTGTGTGTTAACTCTTATACCCTACATTGGTATTTAGGATATAAGAGGCTGATTCATTCGGAAGGCTCTCATACGCCAATCTTTCTTCCACGTGGTACACCTTGGAAACTTCATTCTTGAAGGCAAACGAGGCTCTGGCATCTGGATTCACTACCAGGATCATCTCCCATGGAGTTATGTGTTGAGTGACTTTAGCGACACTGGTTTCTTTGCTCAGTTTTCCTCGTAAATCTTTACAGTATTGAAGACTTTATGCATGAATTAACATGTACCTATGAAATTAAATATTGATAAATAAATTCTAGCATAATCATAAGAGTAATAATAGTGTGATTACGTCTGTATGATTGTTGACAAATATAAAAATATGGAACACAAAAATGTAACGTCGTCTCCTTGTAATTAAGTGATCCCGGGTTCGATAACCGGGGAGGCAGATCCAGTTCTGATTAGTCTATTTGTGCATAAAATGGACTTAAAAAACGAAAACTTGGGCTTATGATAGGTGTCAACCAGTTTCATCAGAACATTTCGGTGCTCAGTATAGTTGATACGAGGGCACGGTATCGGGTCGCGGCCCGGCGGTTGAAAAGTAATGCACTAGAGTACTTTACCATGTTGACTAATATATTTTGGACTAAAGTGCCTCCATAAGCTGACTTTTTCAAATAAAAGCAGTCAGGTAAATGGCCAAAACACGGCCTCTTTTCACGATGTTGAAGGCAAATTACAGCCGATAGATAACTGCATGTAAAAACTTGATAAAGCGAAATGAACGTTGTGTTTAAATCTTAAAACATTGTTAAAACATTGTGCATATCGATACTTTATTATATCAACAAATTAGAGGTTCAAACATAATGCAGGTTGGGCTCTCTTCTAGAGTATAAATACAGCTCGTTGGAATGAAGCATTCGCTGCGCATGCGCGAACAACAAACTGAAGCAACACGATGCACGGTATTGAGAAAACGGCACAGTCCGAGAGGCACGTAAGCGACACGCGACACGTGCATCTTGCCGTGTCTCTTCGGTTCGAAAGGTTGCATTCATTACTGAGTGTTGACTTCCAAGCGACACGTGTTTCGTGTTGCATGTCGCGTGTGGCGTGTCGCGTGTCGCGTGTTTCTTCGGTGTGAATTCTCCCTATGTGTGTATTCAGTTTGAAAGCAAGGCCCTACTACGATAATAGGTGGCGAATATTCTGAAGACTTGCATCGCTGCTGGAATGCTTATAATATCCGGATCAATGATTTTTAGAACGGAAGGTACAATGATTAATTCCAACAATCCTTTCTTCGAGTTTTAAAATTAACTACGTAGTAAGGTGAACAGATTTTTGAAACCAAAAACCGGGACGGCAAAATTTACACATTTTATTATAAAAACTGTTTATTCACAAATAATTACGATTGAAAACTAATTAAATAAATAAACACTGTGTAAATGACATATAATATGGTGACATGCACTTCACTCCAATCAAGCGGTCTTTTAGAATTACAAGTCATTCACTGGTATTTTACCGATGAGTGGATCTTGTTCCCTTCCTTTCAAATAATATTTTGTAGAAGTTTGCACGTGTGATTAAAGTTCACCTTATTAATTAACATAGCTTTCAAAGTTTTGTACTGAAAGAGCGTTTTTGTTACATGCAATACTTTAAGAAAATTGGACACCATTGTTGACATTGAAATGTGAAATAACTTCTACCCAACAATGCCATAATTCATAGTAATATAACTTGACAAGTTTAAAAACAAGACGCTGCAATCCATTGTTTGCGCACCTCACATCACATTTCCCCACTCCATTGTCTGCGGCGACGTTCGTTCGCAGTGTTGCAACCTGGAAGGAGCGGAAATCGTCTGAGAATTTTCAATGAAATTTGAATGTGAAAGGCATGAATTAGTATCACGTCACCTACGCTACCTATTGATTATTCTAAATTCTAAATACATTTTGATATTTTCCCTTTAAACCTTAAATGAATTAAGTTATAATAGGGATATTTCTTACCAGCATAAGAATGTATGAAATAAAACGATAGAAAAATGAAAAATATATAAACGATAGAACTGAGCTCACCTTCTAAATGTTTTCCAGTTCTCCTTCTTCAGTTTCACTCTCCCACTCATCTGAGTCTGTGTCTAACGATGAATCTGTGTCCGTGTCTGAATCGGCTTATAGTAGATAAGGTGCATTGTTGCAGTAATTCTATGCCGATAAGGCATTGTTACAAAGAATGGACATTTTTGCGTCACGTCATACTTTAAAAAAATCGGGACAGAGACTCAAAAAGAGGGACTATCCCTGCTAATACTGGACGTCTGGTATAAGCAGTGATGTGCTTCTACGCTTAAACAAGGATAGTCTACATTCTACACGTAGACTATTTTATACACGTAGATTACGTAATCTATGTAAACAACATGGCGAAAGGTGAAAACTTAGTAAAGGGCGCCGTGGAATTAAAAGGAAATTATACTACATATCTGTTGCTGATGTGTGAGGAGAACTTTTCATACTCTTTCTTCCAAATTCGAACAATTTCTCACCTAAGAAGAAACCTAATATAGGAAATATTCTAGTGTTTTATGGGGAAAAGACCGCTCTTGCCTCACGACTGCCATCTGTTATTGTTTTTTGCATACTATTTATCTTCTTCCATAGTTGATGATAGAAGAGAAGAGAAATTTTATTGTAAACAGGATTCTTTTCATTTCGTTAGGAACCAATATAGTTGAAAATGTCACTTTCCTTTCATGAAACCCTTGAAAATTAATTTTAATGCACTTTAGATTGTCTACGTAGTCTATGTAAACTACAACCCAATGTAATCTACGCGTAGATTACGTGTAGACAACGCATGTAGACGTAAACTTATAGTCTACGGCACAACACTGGGTATAAGCAACTCACTCAAGTGTGGGGGTGTAGGAACACAAAGCATTACGGAACACAGCTGTATAAAATATGATGCGTTTAGAATATAATATAATATAATGCAATGAATGCCCTCCGCCCATTTTTTGCCCTCGCAGAATAGTACCTTAATGCTCAGTTATAAATAGCAATATAATCACCAGGAAACGAATTCATGTAGTAAAATGTGCTAAATATGTAAATACATATTTAGTAATTTTCACCAAAATATGGAGTTAAATATGGGCTTAAAATTGTAAAAATGTACCTTTTTAACAATATAAGAAACTACACGAGCTACATAAAATAGAGTACACTTACATTGGCATCAATTGTAAAACAACACAAAAAATATTTTCATTTTCTGTTTCCAAAACAATGAATAACAAAATTTTGTTGGAATTGTTGGAACGTGAATTTCCTTCCGTTGTCTCTTAAGATGGATTTATACTGACTAAAACTGTTCAATATCGCAAGGAGTAATGGGAGTGTATTTCAAATATGTCAGATATTCGCATGAAATTCACCTAACTCTTTCGGTCACACGCGAAGATGTAGTTATTACATGCATATGTTGAGAAATGTTCTGAAATATGGAAATAATGTGTAAAGATAACTAAAATATATAAAATATGAGCCAAAACCTAATATATGTACAAATATAGAAAACCAAAGCTGGATTTTTCGAGTCTACATGCCATGATGCGCAAAGATATTACAAAATATAACTGATGTCAGCTTCATACATAAATGTATATTTACACATAAATCCATTTCCTGATAATTACTAAGGCTGAGATTTTAACGCATTTGCATTATTGTTGGAAAGCCCAGAACATTGCTCAATGATGGGGCTTTCTTTTCTTAATTTTAATAGAATTTGCAGAATATTGCACTTTGAAGGGGTCTCATGACATTTTAGTGCATTTTTAACTTTTTCCAAAGCATCATCTTGCTTTCTTATATTTTCACGAATGAGGGGGCACTTCTTAGTGTTGTTTACTTTGTTAAAAGCAAACCACTTCCTTCTTGCCAGTACGAAAGTTAAAGGAAAATTACTTTGGTTGCAGGAAATCTGGTAAATCCTTCCTTCTGTAACACCATAGTGAAAGTTACAGGTGATAGAAAAAGTTCATGAGAAAGTGGGGAATGATTGATTGATTGAATTGTTGATTTAAGTCCACTTTATGCATAGAAAGGTAATCGGGACTGGACATACAGTTTAAAGTTGGATCCGAACCATTGTGCCATGTGCCTCAACCCGGGACCCCTTGATTACAAGTCGACGACGTTAAAAGTGGTGAAGGAAGTAGCCAAGAAAATGATTCTGGTTTTCAACAAAAATATAGTTTATGCACTATGTTTACTTGCTGATGTATAACTGGTGAAAATTTTTGTACTAGAGAACTACCAGGAAATTTGCAAGCTGGTGGCATAATTTACGTACTTCAATTATGCTTCTGTAGTTCCCGTAGAGGTGATTGTTAAGAGACAATTAACAGTCACTTTGGTTTGACAATTTAAGTGTGTTGTTAGTAGTGCATTAGAATGCAGAACTGGTTAAATAAACACATACGTTTGTTGTAAGAGAATTTTGAAGATTTTAAAAGGTTTTTTTTTGTTTTTTTAGGGCATTGCTGCATTTTTATAGAGTATTTTCTGGTATTTTATTTTCCTTAAAATTCTACCCCTAATAGTTTTGTTTATTGATATACAGTAAACCCTCGTTAACACAAACTCGCTTAAGACGAACACTCGGTTAACATGAACAAAATGTTGGTCCCGGCAGGGATGTATTATATCTTATAGAAAGTTTTATTGGTTAACGAGAATTTCGGTTACCACGAATTACGAACTGTTTTTTAGTCCGTTGCGTCATTAGATCTCATTTAACACAAACTTTCAGTTTTTCATATTATGTTGTGTTGTTCCTCTGCTAGGTATGTAAGAAATCGCTCAACAATCTCTATCATCTTGTCAACAATCAACATACAGTATTGTAACAAACAGATTCAGATCAACAATGTGTTCAAATGTGTTTTTCTATTCTTTGACACATAGCCAGTACGAGTAACATCAAGATTAAAAGTTGGGTGCAATTGCTCGACAATCGCGATCATTCCGTCAACAGTATTTAACCAACAAATTCAATTGTGTGTTCAGGTGTGTTTTTCTATTCTTTAAAACGTAGCCAGTACGAGAAACATCAAGTTGCAAGCAGTAAGATGGGAATCATGGCCAAGAGGAAGCAGACAGGCATAGATCTGCAAACAAGACTGAAAATCCTAGAAGAAGTAGACCGTGGTGCATTGAACAAAATGACAATTGCTGAACAGTATGGAATTGCCAAATCTACATTATCTACAATATTTAATTACATAATACGTATTGTAAATGGTTAATGTGTAGAAAGAATTGTATTGCAACAATGAAATTTGAGTCCCCGGTTAGCACGATTTTTTTTTTAACACGAACTTATGATTTTTCGGTCCCTTGGAATTCGTGTTAACGAGGGTTTACTGTACATTGTAATCTGAAGGCAAGATATTTTCACAGAACGATGTCCCAGCGGCAATGATTTGTGTTCAATCTCCTTCCACACTCAAGCGATTATGTTTTTTTTTTTTTTTTTTTAAAAAAAAAGAGAGACGAATGTAGTGTATGATAGTGGACAATTCGAAGAATGGTTCGTTATCACACATTACTCTAATTCCTATCCATAGAAGACTGATTACTATGGATAGGATTTTCATGACTTAGCATATTTTTATTGGTAAGGGTGTTGCGTTCCCTAAATATATAGAAATTCAGATTGTGAAGAAACTAATTGAATTAAGGTGCTTTTTAAGGGCATATTTTGGCATATTTAACGATTTCAACGTGATAAAGCATAATTTGATGGATTTTCGGTCATATTCAGCATATTTTAGTTTTTTCGAGAAATATACAGTCATTTTCCAAGTGGATTCGTTCACTCGAGGTTTTTTTTTTTAGACTGCAGCAAAATATTTTTTCATATTTAATTGAAAATTTACAGAACGTATTCATTGTGCATTTCAACTCATCAGGGCCCATAAATTGAACTAAAAATAGTATGTATATGAAAATATTTCAGGATAAGTTAGATATTGATATTTGAAACAATCTAGTTATAATGGCATATTTTTCAAATTATAGTGCATATTTTTGTAAAATTTAGGTCATAAGAGCATATTTTATTTTGCATATTTTGGTTATTACAATCTCTGTATTTTCCTGAGAAAAAGAATATGGTTTTACATTGTTCAGGGACTATTTCTGCTTTTGAGTTTCTTTTCGCGCCATTTTCGTTGCGCTCCCTCTCCACCCCATTTCTGTACCCCCTTTTTTTATCACGTCTACAACGAGGATTCACTAGAAGCAAGCCCATCTGTAAAGAGTTTACGCTAAGGAAATCCCGAAGCGCACACACACGCGCGCAGACACTTTGCAAACACGTTGCAGAAACAAGTTCGGTTTGTAGGGGGAACGGGAGGTGGCTGGAGGGGTGGCGAGAGGGGTGCAGTTGGCGGGAAGTAGAGGTTTCTCTTATTTGGATTCTGCACGGGTCCATGGTTACAAGGTTCTCCATACTAATATCGCCCAGCGAGAGGACAATTTGGGAAAACTAAATTATGACCCCACTGAAATTGGTAACTGCAGGAAATGTTCCTTTTTTTGCAGTGGGGGAAACCTGGAGGAGAGGGGGGGGGGGGTCAGAGGAAACACATTGAAAGAATGGTGGGGGAAGACAGTGGGGTAAAGGAAGGGGGAATGCAGGACAATTAAAACACAAAAGGAGAAAGACGCATAAGCATTTCTCCCTTGCAAAAAGAGGTGTTGGGATGTGGGTCGAATAGAATTACATAGGCGCCCATGGAATGAATTGAATTTATATTGCAGCGATACAGTGTGGCAGGTTTCGCCTTGGTAAACGTAAAATCGCATCTCTGAAATTAATTCTGTATGCACCTGGTAATCATGGAAATTTGTACGTCGAGGTTGGATTTGATAGAAGTCCTCTGGAGCTGTCAGACCTACAGTCATACCACGAAACGAAATACCGCGTGTGTTCCCCTTCGCCTGTGCCCGACTATCTAAAATTCAAGAACAAAATTTTGCTTGCAGATCGTCTTATTATTCGTTGAAAAATTTAGATTCTCTAAGTGACGTCATCATATTTGTTGAACATTCCATTCCACTTGAATCTTATAAATGTTCAACCAGCTGACACATTGCACAGTTATCATCTTTATTTATTTATTTAATAGAAGATTCCAAATACAGCGTTAGCCATTTTACATTGGAACGATTTTATAGAACATAAGGACAAAAATAATAACATAGAAAAATTACATGTGGTTAAGAGACTTACATACTTTTAGTTAACTTTCTTCTAAAAGGGTCCAGATTTTCAAAAATGTCTATTTGGCTTCCTAGATTGTTATATTCACTGGGCAGTCTATGAAACAGAGAGCGCTGGATGAGGCACAATCTCTGCTTCTGAGAAGCAAAAAGTTGAGTGCTGCTTGTTGATCGGGCAGGCACACGAAAGTGAATTTCCTGAAGAAGGCGGTCACTTCTGATGTTGCCATTCACTATTTTATGTAGAAATATATGCTCAGCCAGTCTATTTCTCTCTTGAGGAGTTTGGATATTTAACATTTGCAGGAGGATGGACTTTTGCAAATGTTTTGTGGATGGAATTAGGTGTCGAACAATGGCCAGGAAGAAATTTAGGACGGAATTTAGTCTATCTGAATTTGAGGGGCATGCCATAGACCAGATCGGAGAACAGAATTCAATTTTAGGTGACACAATAGATTTGTAAAAGGTGCTGAGGGCAGTCAAGTTGTTTATTTCCGTGAAACGATAGAGAAGACCCAGCATACGCATTGAACCCGTTGTGACTGTAGAGATGTGCTCAGAAAAGGAAAGTTTCTCGTCAAATATGACGCCCAAGTTCTTTTGTGCGGCAACTCTTTGAACACAATTATTTTTTATGAAATATTTAGTATTAAATGTGTTTTTTTCTTTAAGGAGAAGGTCATCATGGTACATTTTTGAGGGTTGAGTTTTAAGTTCCATAATTCACACCAATTTACTAGAGAATCTAAATTCTTTTGCAGAAGTGTCATGTCACTGAAATTGGATATTTTACTATATATTTTGCAATCGTCAGCGAACAAGAGAAGGTTCTTGCTTGACTCGGAAAGATATTCTGGAAGATCATCAAGGTACAGGATGAAGAGAAGGGGTCCGAGAACACTGCCTTGAGGTACACCAGAAGATACAGCTTGATAAGAAGAAGACATTCCGGAAAGAACAACTTTTTGTTGTCTGTTTTGGAGGTAGTGCTTGAGCAGAGAGAGAAAGTTTCCATGAATATTGAAACGGTGGGATAATTTATGAAGCAGGAAATTGTTGTTTATAGAGTCAAAAGCTTTCGAAAAATCCAGATATATTACATCCAGTTGAGAGTTTTCAGATATAGAGTTGATAGCGTCAGATAATAAAATGCTTAAGTTGGTTAAGCAGGAGCTGCCTGGTAAGAAGCCGTGCTGTGCTGTATTTATATATGGAGAGGTAAATTTGTAGAGTCGGTCCTTTATTATCTTTTCACAGGCGATAGAAAGTGGTGAAAGAAGGGAAATAGGCCTATAAGAAGAAACAGCACACTTGTCTCCAGATTTATATAATGGTACCACGTTAGCATTTTTCCATGAATCTGGAAATGTACCCTCATTGAAGCATCTGTTTAATAAAATAGAGAAGGGAATAGCGAGAGAAGAAGCAGCGGTTTTTTAGGAAAATAGAAGGGATTTCATCAGGACCATTGGCGCGATTTTGAGGCATTGAAGATAGGATGTACTTCTTCTGGAGACGTGGAGAGAGACGTTAGAGAGTGACAGCAAACTGGACGGAGGTTGGGAAGGGATGAAGTCGGTGTATTCGAGGTTGTATTTATGGAGAAAAAAGAGTTAAAAAGATAAGTTTTGTCAGGGCCCTCTGCGCATACTGAGTCATGTTTTACTTTCAAAGGAATTCGGAAATTTTGCCTCCTTGAGTTGATTAGTGACCAAAAACGTTTGGGATTTGATTTGATATTGTTTGTGATAGCACCGATGTATTCCCTGTATTTGGACTTCTGCAGTTGTTTAGAGTGACGTCGTAAGTCGGTGAAAGTTTTCCGTGCGTATTCATTAGGAAAATGTTTCCAGAGATCCCAGGCCAGTACCATATAGTAGTATAAACCTTTACAATAAAATTAAAAAATATTTATCATAATGGTTTCATAATATAAAGATTTAAAATTATATTATTACATAGATATTAACTAAAAATTGATAGACGCATGATAAGAGGAAGAAGAAGAATTTGTATTCTATAGCATGTTATTGATTGGTTGTTATAGTAACACAGTGTGTAAGATGCACGTGAATGGCTTCCTGTAAGTACTGGCCAAAACTACATTTTAGTGCTTGTTGTTTAACACGTACCATAAATCGTGTTGCATCCTCGCCGCTTTCCTGTATGCATTTCCTGAACTTAAAACGTTCCACATATTTGTTTATTTTCTGGCCATAATGCTTAAGTAGATTATCCCTGAGGGTCGAATACGATTGCCGTTCGCCTGGTTTAGGTGCTAGGAGAGTCTTCAGCACTTTGAATGTTTCAGGTCCTATAACTGCGAACAGTATGGGCACCTTCCTGGCTTCATTAACATCATGAGCCAAACAAGACTGTTCAAACCTCGTTAAATAATCTATTTCTTCCGAATCTGGCCGGAACTCGGAGAATAAATTCAAACCGAACATATTCATAATTGTGGACAACTTAATATCACTGATAGACGCATGATAAGAGGAAGAAGAAGAATTTGTATTCTATAGCATGTTATTGATTGGTTGTTATAGTAACACAGTGTGTAAGATGTACGTGAATGGCTTCCAGACATTAAAGTTATGTTGTTAATTTGAACCTACGTGTTTGTATGTCTTGTAAAAGTATAGATAAGAAATCACACACACGCAACAAAACAAAGCTTACATCTATTTCAGGAACAAGAAATACATTTGAATCAACACTATAATTTATAAAATTTCCCTGTCTTCCAACTACAAGCAAAATATTGTCCCAGTTACCAATAACAGCTTCTGTACCACACCAAACCAACTGTGTTGGTCGACTAGGATACTTAGTATCAAATTCATAATACCGCTTTCTTAGATCAGCTGATCCCATCCACAAATGACCTGTATCTGTAAATAATGCTATGTGTCGATTGTTTTGTGACACTGCCATTTCAACTATGGCATTGATCCTGACATCAAATTCTGGAAGGAGGGGCTGTGCATGGTCTTCTGCTTCCAGTAACAGGTAGAGATCCTTTTCTTTTGCAACAAGAACTCTGGTTTGTCTGTCTTCAGATATTACAGCCCAACTACTAGGTGGTGCACTTAAATCAACTTCTGCCACTTTTCGTAACTTAGGATCTTTTACACTATTGACTAAAAATATTCTCTATGCTGACGTGAGCATTGCTATACCTGTACCACTGTAACTATTGAAGATTTTTGCATCTATAACTTTGGTTGCTTGAGCTCCCTGTCCAATTCCAAATGTGTGTTGATATGTTCCAAATATGTCGTATATTAAAACTGACCCATCATCTCTCACACAAAGAAGTTCTTCTGAAGAAGACCACCCTAGCTGAATAATTGTACCACTGTTCCACATAAATGAAGATATCTGACTCCCCGAGGCTGAAAATATTGATACTATTGGTTTGCCTGATCCCTGAATTTTAACGAACTTCTTTCGGTCCCCTATAACAGCGATTGGTCCACCGTATGGTGCTGCTGCAACAACAACATTATCCAAGTTTATATTGTTATGCCATCCCATGCAATAAATCTCGTATTTCCTGAAGTATGTGTCTTTTCCTAATGGACACCAATCAGCTGTTAACATTGCAGACATTTTCAAATATCGGAAAGTTGCACTACAGTTATAGAATGAAAACTTCCGGGTGATATATTAAATATCAGTGGGTAGGCCTATTCTATTCTTGTCATCCTTACATTCAGTGAGTCACTTCCATTACATTTATGAGTTGCATCAGAGAGGGTATATTCAACCCTCAAAACACCACACCACAAATGAATTAGTTTCCATTTGCGTTTTTTTTCTCCAAACAGTACTATATTAATTGCTGTAATATGTAAACTAATGAATACAGACAACTACAGACGACAGAAACCGATGACTGCATTCGTTTCTGAAGATCGAATAGACTTAGGAGACCTCCTGATAGATACGGTGAGACCAGCACTTAAAACAAAACAAAAAAGAGACTCCAGGAGAAGATGATAGACGCATGATAAGAGGAAGAAGAAGAATTTGTATTCTATAGCATGTTATTGATTGGTTGTTATAGTAACACAGTGTGTAAGATGTACGTGAATGGCTTCCAGGCATTAAAGTTATGTTGTTAATTTGAACCTACGTGTTTGTATGTCTTGTAAAAGTATAGATAAGAAATCACACACACACAACAAAACAAGGCTTACAATCACAACATCGTAGACACAATCCGTATCACACTGATTTAAACTTTGTTCTTGTACAATTATTGTAATCTACGCCGTAGACACAATTTGTATCGCACTGATTTGAATTTACCTTGTACAATTATTGTAAATACTACACAAACCGTGCAATCTTGGTTTCTTACCGTAGAAATTGATCAAGCCGACACAATTTCTCCTTGTATAAACCTATGCTGGAATGATGATCGTCGCGTACTCTTCGTGACGTCTTCATCCATACTTCTTCTTACGAAGGATTACCAAGAATATCCTGTACGACTGCGCCATAGATGTAAGCCTAGTTTTGTTGTGTGTGTGTGATTTCTTATCTATACTTTTACAAGACATACAAACACGTAGGTTCAAATTAACAACATAACTTTAATGCCCTGAAGCCATTCACGTACAAAAATATTAGTGTTTAAAAGTATAAATTATCTTATATAAACTTATTCTCATGGATCATGCTTAAGTATAATTTTAACAGAAAATGAATATCGTGTTGTCATACGGTTTTAAGTACCTGTATTCAGTTTATGATGAAAAAGAGTACGCTTACCTTTAATGGCTTAAGCTAAATTACAGCGATAGTGGTTCTTCAGGACACAACAGGCTTAGGTTAAAACTAATCTAATCACAGCCTTATTTCCTTTTACCAACGGCTACAGTTCACGTAAAAATTAACATTTTTTCACACGGAAGTGCGTCATAACTGAGTTTTGTGGAGCTATTACTTGTGAAACACAGCCGTACAAATTACTCTCTGAAATCGTACACCTCGCCAGCCTGGCAATTTAGTAGTCACCGTTTTGCGCTCTCAGCTTCAAAAAAAGTCGTGAAAATAGTTTATAAATCATTTCTAACTGTGTTTCTTCTAGTCTCAAGATAACGGGAAAGGGGCGTGGAAAACAAAACATCTTGTTTTACCTTTAAAAAAAATGGTTTATTCTTCGTTAATGTGCTTAACAATTTAGAATCTTAAATACACACCGATATTTCTCTAGATATTTCTACATTACTGTTATCATCTTGCCATGCTATTTTTACCCTGTTCATAAATTTCAGTTTCTTACACGTTGCCAGGTTGACATACGTATTTAGGTTAGTCTATTTGTCCATCTAATGCTAGTTGCCTGTAATGTCTTAATTATTTGCTAAATTAAAAAACGAACAAACACAATATTTCAACAAAATGAAAAACTACAACTTAATGCCCAGGGCTTATATGAGCAAGATGTTCATGACTCAAAATGCTCGTTCTGACACCAGAATTCATTGTTTGGAAGCAGGGTCGTAGCAAGAATTTTACTTCTGGGGGGGCTCATTCCTTGTCAGCACAGGCGTCACCAGAAATATTTGTAGAGATGGCAGGCCACTGATAAAACTTGATTATTAGAAATAAGAATAACGATAATTATTACCACGGTTATAACTGTCATTTTACAAAAATAACTATCCAATTTTTATCCAAATTTATTTGTATTGTATTATCAATATAAGGGACACTTTGCTCGATTCGCTATATTAGTGAATATGCAACACAAGTGTCGCTCATTATTTTTCTTACACTTTGTACAGTTAGTGTACTGAAATTCATAGTTATTGTATTTTGTTATTAACTTTTACACATTCCGTTAAGAAAAGGCTTTAAAAGCTAGGTCTAAATTTTACTCATAAAGTTTATATTGTCATTGTGTGACGTCTCACAAAGAAAACTATAAATTTTGGAAGTTATCGATCCACATATTCTCTGGATAAAATTGTAGAATATAAAAATATAACATGGTTCCTCTATTGTACACTAAACTTTTCTCGATCTAATGTTTAATCCTACTAAAGAAGTAAAATTAATTACCACTATTCATTATTTAAATTAGATATTTGCAGGATTTCGGGGGGAGGGCTTCAGCCCCCTTAGCCCTCCCCTTGGCTACGTGCAGGTGTACTACGTTTTCAAAAAGAAGAAAAAACTTCAGACTAAGGCTGCGATTACTTGCTCATTCACAATATAATTTCTCAAAGTTATCGTCAAGATTTGTGAAAATTGTACATGAGAAATACGAAAATAATTTGTACAATTTTTCCGGCCCTTAAACTTCGGATCCGCCCGTATTGCGGGACCGGCATGTTACGGCCCTGCATATTGCAAAGAAAACCACAAAATAACATGTCATGCAGGTTCAAAATTTAAACATGCTAAAACAATACAGCATTAGATAAGAATGTTTGGTAAAGTAATCCAGATGTTTACTAAAAGTGTCACTAGATGGCAGCTCAACTCTTCCTTCTCTTTACTACTATGTTAAGGGAGGAAAATGAAAATGTCTCGAAATGTTCCTTATATAAACAAATGTGAATTAATACTGGAGATAAGAAAATGTAAATTTTTTTATGCATTATGTCAAATTTTCGTCAAATTTTAAAAGTATTCTCTACTTCTCACAGCAGCATTTCTGCGATCTCTTCTTAAGAATGCACCACCCTCTGTTTTCGGCGATTAGCCTATCTATAATGTGCATAAAGTGGATATCGGGTTCGATATCAACATTTTTTTGGAGTGTGAGTCCTATGGATTCATACAATTATTAGAATTAACGAATTTCGAAATATTTAAATCAATTCATTTTTTATGATTATTTATAAGGGAAGGTAAAAAAAACACCCAGTGTTTAGACACATTTTCTATCGTTCTTTATGTTTGTTTGTTTGGGCCTCCGATAGAGCAATGGTTTCGTCGTCGCCTTGAAATCAAGGTGTCCCGGGTTCGATACCCGGTGGAGGCACATAGTGGTTCGGATCCCACTTTAAACTGTAGGTCCAGTCCCGATTAGCCTTTCTGTGCATAAAGTGAACTTAAAACAACAATCAATCAATGTGTGTGTGCTAACAATATTATGCTTAGTGAATGCAGTTAGTCAACCAACAGGTCAACATTTTGCTCGGTTGGGATTTGCAGAGCTGTCCTGTCATCATGGCTCTATTAGCGTCCAGGCCGGTATCCAGGATTCTTTTGAGGGAATGGGCACATCCGTGTTTATATATACATACACACGACAGAGTTACTTTTACCGATAGATGTAACGTTTCAAAAGTACATCACAGTGGAAAATAAAGATTTCACCATTATGCACAAATACGAGTACCAGTTGCTTCAATATGATATTCCTCAACGTACCCACGAATGAAAAAATACAGACGATTTGTTTGTGTGCGATTTACATGACGAGGCCACAAGAATAATAAGCTACAAGAACAATGAAATTGGTCTGTGAAATCTATGTAAAAGTGCAAGTTACTAAATATACTGTTCTATTTTATTACATTGTAGTTCATTACCATGGGCGTAGCCAGAAATTTTTTGTACGGAGGAGGGGGTTCAGGCTCTGATAAAAGTTAAAACATTAAAAATAATAATAATAATGGTTATGATTGTTATTGCAACAATAAGTAGATATTATAAACTAATAAAATAAAAGTTTTTAATAATTTTATTACATCCTTCCTTGGGCAGGCTGTTGTTCTATTCGGTCCACCCGATGAGCGAATATGCAGCGCAACTATTTATTTATTTATTATCTTTTTTTTTACATTTCAAATACAGTTAATGTATTGAAATGCAAAGTACTATATTTTGATATTTACGTACATTCACACGCCTTGTTCAAAAAAATTTAAGTTAGGAGTAAATTTTGGTCATATAGTGCGACCCCTCACATAAGATTGATTGATTGATTTGGTGTTATAAGTCCACTTTATGGACAGTAAGGTTAACCTGGACTGGACCTACAGTTTAAAGTGGGATCCGAACAACTATGTGCCTCCACCGGGTATCGAACCCGGGACCCCTTGATTACAAGGTGACGACGCTACCATTGCGCCATTGGAGAGGCCTCTCTCACACAAGAAATCTAATTCTTGAAATTTTGAAAACTTGAACCACCTATTCCTTGGATTAAATAATAATTATGTGGATCCTGCACTTTACACTCAACTTTTTCAATCTCGAGCATTTTGTTACTTTGATTATTCTGTTGGAATCATGGGCGTCGAAAGGATTGCAGTCGGACCCCCCGCCCCCCCATTTTTGGAAATTGACATCGTTCATTTCAAGTAAAAAAAAAGAAATCTTGTTATTTTTATTGTTAATAGGAGAAATAAAGATCACTTAGTTAGTATTTGAACAGAATATAAAGCGACAGTATGGAAAGTGTGTTAGATCAAAGAAATTAAAGGAAAATATAGGAACCAAGTTGTATCTTTATGTTCTACCATTTAATCCAAGAAATAAATGGTTCAACACTTTTCAATATTCCAAAATATATAGTTTTATGGGAGAAACTTCACAACATAAACCTTATGTGTAAAATTTGCACTACCTTTTACAGCCTTTTCGCGAATAATGTATGCAAATGTTAATAACAATACAATATTGCGAATTTTAGTACACTGAGTGAAATGTTTGAAATAACTTTGTACTATATATTCACTCATCTGTTTATTTTTATTAGTATATAATATATATCATTGTAAAATAACAATTTTATTATTATCAATTTTTATTATTGTTATTATTTGTACTATTCAAGTTTTATCATTTCCCGAGCTCCAGCAAAACATTCTGGCAACGAGGATGGTTGGAATAATATCTAACTGAAATTTATTGCTGTTATTATTATTTACAATAAAAATAATATACTTTCTGGTTTTTGTGACTTGAGATGAACGATGCCAACTTCTAGGAGCTGGTCAACGGACCGATTCGAACCCCACCCCCCTTCCCTACTTTCATTTGCATTACATACATTTATTTTCAGATGCGCAAGGAAAAAGAAAAAAACTCTGGTTTATACCGTCGTGCAAAAAGACACTGACATTTTTCTCCAGGTAAACTTATTGCACTGCAGTAATACCAGCACTACTAATAATAACTGAAAATTAGGAATGATAGCTACTGAGAAAAATCTTTCAACATAATAGTATTAAATGATCTTGAATAAGCTGTCGATGAAAGTAAACACCATGTCAAATTTCCCTTGCAAAACTTAACTCGCTGCTTTCGCCCCTCTTATCTCTGCTCCATCTAATATCAGATGTGCAAAATATGGAGCTACCGTGAATGCATCTGCAAATGTTAGATTGCCGGAATTGGCTTTCGTACATCTCTCGCATGCCATAATCGAAACTTCAATTTTGAAAATGACTGAGAATCCTCTTCAATATTCAGCGTTACAAACACGAGAAGCACCGAACGCCTTCGTGCATGGATTTCTAGAGCGCTAAGCAGACGACCGAGTTCACTGCCGAACGAGAACGTCATAACTGGAATATCCAATCAGAGGCCGTTCGGTTTTCGTGACTTATAACATCAATTTGACACAACTGCTAAGGTCAATTTCTCGCAAGCTATTTCGAATTAACACAAACTATTTTGCACAACGTTAATATAATATGAATGGCATGCAATGATACAGTTAAAATCATATTTTAGGTTAGAGTGGAAATGTCCATTATTGAAGTTCTCTTTGAATGTTGCTTTTAGGTCAATTTCTGGTTAAATTTAGCTCTTGTCCGCTACTCTGGTTTTGGCAACATTGCACCTTGGTCACTTCCAGCCTGGACTGCGGGTCGCCATAGAGATATATAACCGTTAGAGGCGCGTTGGGAAGAGGGAAAAAAGCATAGACTAAAAAAGGGGGAAGCGGATCGATCACGGAGAAGGTTATAGAGCCATTTGCCAACATTTCGAGTAAATATTTTATCAACTAGTTTTCGCTGCATCATTAATTAATGTTCTATAAACTGTCCCGTCTGCAAAACGCCCTGAGCACTCACTTGGTCCGTTGGTTATGGTGATAGAGTGCCCAGTTTCCATGGTCGTTCAATATTTAGCCACTTGTCTGAGTTAAAGCCTGCCCTCTGTGTTACATCGCTAGATTAAACGGCAAATAGACCTAACCTTCGGCCGAGGCCAGTTAGATTTTAATGTGTCCAGAAAGTCCAAGGAGTTTCTGTTTTCTATTAATAGGTGGCAGTTCCGAGAGCTCTTCGCTTGGAATTGCACTTTAGTTTTGTTAGTGAAGGGGGGATTAAGGTAACGATGAAGAAACGAAACAAAAAAAAAAGGAAAATTGCAGACCGTAACAGGGTTTAGAACGGACTCAGGAAAAATGAGGAGTACTGGTGTACATACACGCATACACCGTATGCGAATTAAGTTTTTGTGCTTTAGAGGATGCTCACTCAGTGGCGTATTTGTGATTTTATTTCGGGCTGGACTGGAGGCATGTTCTTTGGGGTATTCACATTTGTATATGTTATTAGTTCGTAACTCAAACTATTGTCTTACAGTTCTAACAGTGGTTCTAACCTAAAACATTAAATTTTATGATAACATTTACACGTAAGTTAGATATAGTATATATGTATATATAGCTATTTACATTCCAGGGAAACCCAAATTCGTACACGAAAACAGCTATTGAACAAATAATACTGAGCAAACTTGACCAAATTTAATTTTCCGTTCAACTCAATGATGATGTGACGAGAAATGTGATCTACCTCCAACGAATAAAGTTAACGAAAACAACTCTGCTTGCCATGAAGGCAGGTTTTCGTAGTTTAATTAACAATGGAAAGAGCAACTGCGCTAGTCTGCGAGTTTTTTTTTTTTTTAACATCTGAAACGAAGTGGGATGCGATTGTTTTAAAGGTTAAATAACTGTTTTTCAGAAGGATTTGAGTTGGTGTTTTCCTCCACCGGGTATCGAACCCGGGACCCCTTGATTACAAGGCGACGACACTACCACTACGCCACCGGGAAAGCCGAAGATCCAGGCAGGGGCCAGGGGGAGGGGGGCTGAGCTTCCCCCTGGCACTGCCGTCAACCCCCTTGGCATTAGGTAAAACTATTTTGTATAATTTGTCTGCAGTGGAGAGTAAAAATGTAGACAGCAGATATAATTTTGCTCACAACTTTGGTGAAGGATAAATTCACAGAAAATGAACAAGCAGCTATTACATCCATGTTATTTATAAGAAGAAGTCTAAGCAGCGGCAAGTATTTGGAAGATTCTCTTCTCTAGACTTTAGAAAGTTCTGTCACAGGGGAGATTCTTTATCTGTACCTTCGCTGCCCCCGTTGTGGCCTCCCGGTTAGACAGAAATCTGTTACTTTGACGTCGTCATCCATATTCCTTCCACATCTACGTCAAAGGTCAACAGCTCCCAAGCTTTGGGAACTAAGGGGGGTTTCATTGCTTCAGCCGGTGGTTGAATGTACTGTAGGTGCTATGATTGAATATTGTGCATTTTCTTTCGTGTGATATAAATATCTGTATCATCAAAAGTAGTATGGAGTGTGTAGTAAGGGATGATTTCACTAGCAGTTAATTAACACTTCAACCGATTTTTTAAAGATAGTAAAAAAATGTAGTTTTGTATGATATTTCTAAATTCTATGTAACTTAATGCCCCCCTCACGCCTCAATTTACCTTAATTTAATACTATTCAACTTTTGAAAAAGGGACTTGCTTTACAAAGCCCCCCCTGGGGATCAACTCTAGCTACGGGCCTGAGTTACACAAGTGTTATTTTTTGGTTTCTTTGAAATGACTGTGTCTAACGATCTAAATTTAGTGCATCATGCGGAATTGCAACTGCTAAAAGTACAGTTTGCTGCAAATGCGCCCAAATTGCAGAATTATCACTTTATGCACTGCAATGTGTTACTGCAGCCAAAATATTTGTGTCAGTTGACAAATTTTGGGTTTTGTATCTATGAAGGGTAATATAGGATAAATCTATAATATTCCTGGAGATAAAAGTATCGATGGTTCATAAGATTATGTGAACACGGGTCCGATTCATAACAGTTCCCAAGGTATTGCCTCAGTGCTGGTACTTGATTTTAATGCACATTGGAAAGATTACAGGTGACAAGAAACATTGGTTTCTAAGACGCAGAATAGTAAATTTTAAGTGTGTCCTCGCTGATTGAATCATCAAAGCACAACCCAAACCTTTAGGCCTAAAAACCTGAAATATTAGGAGTGTCTTCTTGTTATGAGGTAATCACATCCTAAGAAGGGACTTTCCGCAATTCAACCTTTAAGGAGGAGAAAGGGGGTGGGGTGTTAAACCGTGTAAATTTTGTACGTTTTTTTATCTAAATCCCTGGCATCGAGCGCCTAGTGACAGCTATAGCAACTTGGAGATGACAACAGCACCTAACCGTACCTGCTACCATCTGACGCATTCACCTAATAGTATGAGTAGCGTCCTGGCCTTGTAATTAAGGGGTCCCGGGTTCGATACCCGGTGGAGGCACAAGTTGTTCGGATTCCACTTTAAACTGTAGGTCCAGTCCGGATTAGCCTTACTGTGCACAAAGTGGACTTAAAACACCAAATCAATCAATCAATCAAACCTAATAGTATGAAATAAACAAGTGAATAGGTTGGGTACGTTAAGCCCGAATCACACGGAACTGGATTTCCAGTACGAATGCCCTAGTTGGCGCTACTACTGGCTACCCATTTGCTAGTTTTCGCCTCACACGATACTTGTTACCGTACTTGTTGATAGACTTTTGTTTCCATAAGACATTGCGCAGAACAGACAATCCGTAAAGATGGACGAGGAATTTGAAGAATGTTGTAGGAGAATTACTGCTTTGTGCTTCTATTAAAAATTAAAGGAAAAGCATGGACTAGAAATTGTCTGGGAAAAAATTATAGTAATCAATACGTACAGAATAAGCTTTTTTATTAACTCGGATATTTATATTCATACATGAGATTCGCAGGATTCATTTACAAAAAGAAAAAAAATGAAACATTTAATACACTTGTAATAATAAGGATTTTCATTTTCGGCTAATCATATTTGTCACGTACACATCTAATCGCTTTGCATAAATACCTAAACATTAATGAACTGAACACGAATGCAATACACGTCATCTCTAATTTCTTTCATCGAACAAAAACAGCTAACACTCGGAAACCACAGACAAAAACTCTCCTTTGCAAACTCACAGATTATCTTCACATGGCCAAACTCTGATTGCCTGTCCACAGAATCCAGTCGAGGGAAGCCACTAGCAATTAGAACATGGCCTATTCCTCAAAACCAGCCAAGCAGCCATCACTTTCGGTCAGGTAGCCAGTTCGCTGCAACTAACTGGATATCCAGTTTCTTGTGATTTGGCTTTTAGGTTTAGTGCTGTTAGCGTAGCTTACACAGCATACAATGAATATATGACGTCATAACAATCATTGCTGACAGTACATACAGGGTGTTACTAAAGTTCGTTTCCAACGCTTAGGATGTGATTCTACAACTGAAAATAAACATAAAAGTTCATGTGACGAAATGCCGAAAACGGCACCCATTCGGAGTTATTGAAGTGGGATAAAGTGGGAAAATTATGTTTACAAGGAAATAGTGGCACAACGGCCAACCATATGACCGCGGCGAAGGGCGTTCCACAAAGAAATGCAGCATGCTCTATTATAAAAGGACATTGTAGAAGTGTGAAGTTGATGCGCAAGCGATTCCCCAAAGGAAGCGAATGGGTCTGTTGAAGTCATTTTGGGTAGGGAAGGGTTTAGCGAGGTGTATTATCCACGGAAAGTGATATGAAGTGAAACGCCTCGTATACGAAACACCTGTCTTGTCAGCCGAGGATCTCGTTGCACGCATTAATGTCGCCGCAGCGACGATAGCAGACACCGCGAGGTTGTTTGCTCGCACTAGACAATCGTTGATTCGGCGTTGTCATCTCTGCGTGGAAGTTAATGGCAGACAGTTTGAACATCGTCTGTGATGTGGTTCCCTCGGCACCTCCACTCTGCACACAGTGAACATGTCGACACATATGCAACCTATAGCGCACCACCACCACCATCTTTGTTTTTCTACGTAATGGTGATGTCCACTACGCATATTCGCTTTCTTCTTAGTTGTCAGTCTCCACATATCACTTTCCGTGAGTAACACATCTCGCTAAACCTTTCCCTATTCCCATGACTTCAACAGACCCATTAGCTTCTTTTGGGGAATCCCTTGCGCATCAACTTCACACCTCTGCCATGTCCTTTTTTGAATAGAGCATGCCGCATTTCTTTGTTGAACGCTCTTCACCGCGGCCATATGGTTGGCCGTTGTGCCACTATTTCCTTGTAAACATAATTTTCCCACTTTATCCCACTTCAATAACTCCGAATGGGTGCCACATGGGTGTCACATGAACTTTTGTGTTTATTTTCAGTTGTAGAATCACCTCCTAACCGTTGGAAACGAACTTTAGTAACACCCTGTATATGTGTGTGTGTGTGTATGTATATATATATATATATATATATATATATATATATATATATATATATATATATATATATATATATCACATTATTCTCAAGTTATCTCTAGCTGCTCATGAAAATACATTATAAACAAAAGTTATGACATCCCCACGTATTTTGCTTATGAAATGGGGGGGGGGGTGATAAAGTCCTCAACATGTAGCGTTCTGTACATTATATGTCGTACGACCATTTTTGCCAAGAGACGGGCTAATGAAGAATCATAAAATGTACAAATAATACACATAAATATAGTATAACGTGAGTAAAGCAGGGGGTGGGTTTTTAATAGCTTATGTATGAGATATCTTTATGTTTCTTGTTAGTTTCCCCATATGTTAATTCTTATATTGCATTAATATTATCTTCATCGGCTTTGATACCCGTAGAGTAATTTTGTCCATCTTTAATTTGTTCTCCCTTACCGCATAACACTAGACCAATCTTGAGATCTGTCGTCAGACAAGGAACCCCAATGCCTACGTTGTTATGTTAGGTCTGTTAGGATTGGTTCTATAGCATAAATACACTCAAAATTGATCATTTATGCTAAGAGAACTAAACCTAGCTAGCCCCGGTGACGTCAGAACGCAAGGTTGTCCAAAAAGGGAGACCCCAACTTTGCCAGCGAGAGATTCGTGCTTCTTCTTTTGACAAGTTTTTCTCTTTTTTTATCTTCTTTCTTTGCGGCATCTTGAGTGCAAAGTTCAGAACATCTTGTAAGAACACGCACTAGCTTAATGAGAAGGGTTGGGGTTGTGAAGGAGGAGGGGGATAGATTTGAATTTCAAATTCTGCTAATTCTCATCTGCAAAATCGGTTTACTTCTATTTTCATTCCTGAAAAGGCAACAATTTCTGTCTTTAATTATTCACAGGAAGCAATAAGAGTTCAGATAAAGTTAACAGCTTCGGGTTAACGATCGTGTTAATTTGCAAGTCAAGTGTCGTGGCAAGATAATAATAACTGATTCTGCAACACGTGCACAATGTCACCCAGCGTCGTTGAAAATTATTAATGAAAAGATTTCCACAAGAGGTTTACAGTAACATAAAATTCTCTACGTGAAGTTTGACATTACTACTACTACGTTAGTCAGATTTGGTCGTCAAAACACGTTGTCACCGTATCTGGACCGCATCATGATAATGACACAATATGGGAATAATTTAAACTTAGTGTTTAAATAACAAAACAGCTCGTGCGAATTGCCACTTGCTACTGCGACTACAACACACCTACTATGGTTTTAGATATTTAACCCTGTATTTTCGCTTCTCTGTTTAGGGACGGACCCGAGAGGATAAGTAGGGTCGATCCACCATTCCTCGAGAGCATCATTGTGCTAACTAGGGGTGTGTGGGATCCCGAAAAGTCGGGACCGGGTAAAAAAAAATTCCCGTCCCAATCCCGACTTCGAGAAATGACTTCCCGACTTTTCGGGATCCCGAGCAGTCGGGAAATACCGAATAGCCATTTAAAAAAATCGTTATTTCTCGACGTTTTCTGCATTGTAAATGTCTGGAACGTATCGGAAATTGTTTGTTTTTGTACCAGAAATGAAAAAACAATCACTTAAGGTGAAAATTACCTGTAAAAGATAAAGACGGTGATTTTCTAGCTGACCAAAGCGATATTCTAAATAGATGGAAGAACTACTTTCATAAAAATAAAAAAAATAAAAAGTAAAGTGTTCCCCTGTGCATAGCACAACGCCATGAAGGCGTATAGGGGGTGTGGGGGTAACGCCCCACACTTTCTTGATCCGGTGAGTGGGGTGATGTGATCAGCATCACGCCCCTGACCGCCTTTACCCCACAGGGTTTCCCCCAGGTACCCATGTTATTCGACGCTGAGTGGGCGCCGGGTCCGCTTCCACCGTTAGAAAAGTTCCCGGATTTGAACCGGCCGGGGATCGAACCCGGGACCTTTAGCATGGTAGTCAGACGCGTTACCGACTGAGCCACCGCGGCCACCTGTAGAATTGGAATTTTCCAGAGGTTTAGGAAATTTCAAACTTTTCCCGTCCCGAAAATTTTCCGACGGGAAATGTCGGGAAATGGCGAATTTTTCCCGTCCCGAATGTTGGGATTTAAAAAAATTTCTCGTGCCGATTCAGTCCCGACTCAAAAAATTCTGTCCCGCACAGCCCTAGTGCTAACATATGACCTGTCAATATCGAGCAAAATCTCCAGTTTATATCATATTTCGCCTCCTTTTACCATACTGTATCTTCCCAACAATAAATTACATCCCATCTCGGCCAATCCCGTTTCGCCTAATGGTTTATCAGCACCTGTCAATCAGATCTGACAGCTGTCCGCCATTTTAGCCGAAATTGGATATCCCGTTTCGCCTAATCCCATTTCGCTTGAACCGGTTGGACGGGAAATATTGCAAGTGCATCTTTAGTCGCGCAATGTATGTTATTTGAATACTAAGAGTCATAGACATGACCCAGTTAACCCAATTATGAAATATTTGAGGAACAGCTTTTGAATTCAAGGAGGGCTGAATCAGAACTTCCTAACTAAACTAATAATGACTCAACGGAAGTTATTTGTATTCCACATGCTCTAAGAGTGACCCAAATGACCTAGCTACGAAAGCATTTATGGACAATATTTGACCCCTAAGAGGGCTAAACCTGATCATCATAGCGTAACAATGAGGCAAGTTAGCACTCAACATTTGTGACGATGTAGGCCGAAGCTATCCGTAAGATAGTGGACATAAACGAATGCATGGTGGCAAGAAAAGATTCATGCACGTGTACATATTGAGTGAAAACAAATCTAAAGCAAACATGCAGTTAAGAATCCCAAAAGCACCAATGTATGTGTAAGAGACATAAAAGAATTGAACCACGAAATACATGCTTGTGTGAAATGATGAAATCAGAATCAAACATTAGTAACTTGTTAGAACTCATTACGCGGCCTGGTAAAATAGATTCCGCATTCATGATATTCGATTAATTGAACTCGACTACTTCAATCAGATACAATAAGCATCAGACCCACGCTGCCATTAACTCAGCTCATGCCTCTATCTGTAACTAGAATTGAGCAATGGGACTTGGATTGAAATAATGGAGATTGCACTTTGCTTTCAGGTAAAAGGGTGCTGCAGGTGTCATAAAAAAGTTACGCCATGGACCAGGAGTGCCCATCCCCCCCCCCCCCAAATCAGTCTCTTAACACTCAATCCTACCACCAAAATTTCCATGCAAATTTTAGACTTACTGTTGATATTGAAGAGAGGTTATTGCCCCCTCCAAAAAATAATTCTCAGTCTGCACACAGGAAATTTCCGCAACGTTCTAAGACAATAGTAACACAAGAATTTAGTACCCCCCCCCCAATGTAATGCTCAATGCTCCTCTAACTAAAATACCAACCATAATCTAAGACTTAGAGTTGGATACTGTCCACCCTCCCAAAGTTTAATTAAGAATCACTCCCAAAACCCACGTGACAGTGTAAGAGTTGGATATTTCTCCCCCCGCCCCTTAAACACTTTACTTTCTTCGTGTAAAGAATTAAATATGGTTAAGTTAAGGTGTAAATTTTTTACAAATGTTTTTGAAAAATATATAAATGATGATTTTATATTATTTAAAAGAAAAGTAAAGTGCTCCCCTGTGCTTAGCACAACGCCATGAAGGCGTATAGGGGGTGTGGAGGTAACGCCCCACACTTTCTTGATCCGGTTGTGACTGGGGGTGATGTGATCAGCATCACGCCCCTGACCGTCTTTACCCCCCATGGTTTCCCCCATGTTATTCGACGCTGGGTGGGCGCCGGGGCCGCTTCCATCGTTAGAAAAGTTCCCGGATTTGAACCGGCCGGGAATCGAACCCGGGACCTTTAGCATGGTAGTCAGACGCGTTACCGACTTTTTTATTTTTTTTTTTTTATTTCACAAACAATTACAGAGTTACATCTATTTTTTGTTTACAGTCCACAATCTTGCATAATTACCTCTATTTTTTGCTTACATTTTTACCTAACTTTCCATGTTTTACATTCCTATAAATAATACATTTCTTAAATAGTTTGCATATAAATATGTACGGGCATCGGCCTCAATTTGTAAGTAAACTGATTGAAAGTATTCGCACAACGTTTGTTTACACATGATGCCTTTTGGTGTACAGGCATAATAGATGTAGTGTGCTAATAGCCACTGTATTGCCTGTAATTTTCTTAACGGGAAAAGCATAAAATCTGGGAAGAGGAGATGTTCCACTGTAAAATATGCAGGAGGTTTCCTACATATACTGCCGAGACAGCGGCAGAGGAATTTCCAGTTGTCTGTCATTTTAGTACAAGTTGTTAATCTATGTCTGAGGGTATCTACTTGATCACAACTTATGCAATTAGGTTCTGCCTCTAGATTAATCCGGTATGCTCTTTCTTTAGTTAATATTATATCATGAATCACCAAGTACCATATCGAGCGCACGGAGGCTGGAATATGTTTTGCTGTTAAGTTGCGCCATACATTCGACCAGTTAATACTAGGTTGCTGGTTCACTATTCTGGGTTTGACCTTGAGCCTGTCGCACTGTTGACGATACAATAATTGCACTGTAATTGCTTCAGTCTGTATTTGTGGACTAGTTATCAAAAGATACACAAATTCTAATACCGTTGGACGGAAATAACTTGTATCACTGTCAAATTTTGGCAGTAATACAGGTGCTGTAAGTTCGATGTCTCTTAAGTAGGCATGGAGTATATATCCGGTCAAGTTCGGCGTATCTTTTAGCGCTAGTTGAATATTTCTATGATTGAGGAGAGCCTGTGCTTGTATTTCAATATTCATTAGATTTAGTCCACCTGTTCTTAATGGTAAACACAAAGTGGTATAGGCCACTCTAAGTACATGGGACTGCCATATGAACTGTGTGACCAGCCGTCGTATTTCTGCTGCACTTGCTGGTGGTAGTGGTAATACTTGAGCAACATACCATACTTTTGAAAGAAGAAACACGTTGCTGTAAGTCACTCTAGAGATTATGGATATATTCCTTCGCTTATCACAAAACACTGCATGTCGTAATCTTGATGTCACTACACTATATGTTCTATTTTTCATTTCTTGTATCGTTGAACAAAACACTACCCCCAAGATTGTCACTTCATTCGCAATATCATAAGGTGAATCTTGATAGCAGTTTATTGGGTTTTTTCCTAGCTGCAAAATTTTGGATTTTTTATCGTTTATTTTTAACCCTGTTAATTCTTGCGTTGTTTTTAATATAGCCTGTAACTTCTGCAAGTCGTTGTCATCATTTATCAGAACAGTTACGTCATCTGCATACGCGAATGTTCGAAACGATTTTTTGTAGACTTCCACTCCCCGCACCTGTTCTTGCATCCACCGTACAATGGGTGTAATTGCTAAGCCAAATGCAAAGAGTGATAATGGACACCCTTGTCTTAATGATCGCTTCAGTGGGAAAGACGTTGACAGTGTCCCGTTAACATTAAGGCGTACTCTTGCATTTGTGTAAAGCAACTGAATAGCAGATACAATTTTTTCTCCTAATCCTACTTTTCTTAACAACGTAAAGAAATAATCGTGCTTGATTGTGTCGAACGCGTTTGCAAAGTCCAAGGCCAGGATTGCTGCTTTTGATCCAACTTTCTGTTGTTGAAGTGCCACAACGTCTCTTAATGTATTTAACAGTTCAAAAATTGCACCATGCGCTCGAAAGATGAATTGTTGTGGTCCTATTAATTTCTCCGCCAATTGTTGCAGTCGTTTTGTGATAAGTCGTGTGTATATTTTATAGTCCACACACAAGAGTGTTATCGGGCGAAAATTCTTTGCCGAGATGAGTCGTCCTGGTTTCGGCACGAGTACCATCACTCCTAACAGGCTCGTTTGTCCCATGTGTTGTTGTCGGAAAACTTCATTTACCCATCGCGTCAGCATGGTCTGTACCACTGGCCAAAATGTTTGGAATAATTCAATAGGTAAGCCATCTATGCCTCCAGCGCGATTGCGTTTGCCGGCCATTACAGCTAGTTCCACTTCCTCTCTTGTAAAGGGCTGTTGGAGGAAATCCCTTTCTTCCTCTGTTACTCTTGGTATATAGTTTTCAATAACGGAAAAATCTTGTTCCTTGTCAGCATTTGCGTCACTGAATTTATTGGAAAAGTAATCTACTAAATGTCTTTGAATGTCTTTCGTATTTGTAAGTTTTACTCCTCCTTCATCGTCGATCTCTGTTATCAACTTCCGTTGTTCTCTGCGTCTTTCTCCTAGGACTTGCGCCAGCGAAGGTTGTTCTTTGGGATCGAACATTACTAATTTGCTTCGATAATTATATCCTTGCATTTTTTGGTTGTACATTCTCAGGACGACCGCTTGTATTTTCTTATATTCACTCAGAACAGTTTGATCTGTTTTGAGTTTGTTTGCTAATTCTCTCAAAACTGCATGGTAAAAGTTATACTTCTTATAAAAATCCGCCATTTTTCCTTTACTGTATTGCATGCAAAAGTATTTAATTGAGGGTTTTAGATAGGAGTCCCACCATTTTATGAAGTCCGTCTGTCTATGACTCATGGCTTCCCATTTTCCCCATTGTTCCTCAAATTCCTTACGAAAGGCTTCATCTTGAAGTAGTTGAAGGTTTAATCGCCAATAACCTCTTCCTTTCCGAACGTGTGGGATATTTAAAGCTATATCTAAATGAACACCTAAATGATCACTGAAACAGTTTGGAAGTACCTCTATTTTTGTGGAATGCGAGAACAGTTCTTTTGTTACATAAAACCTATCTAGTCTACTAGCAGTATTTGTTCTAATGTATGTATATCCTTTTTCGCTAGGATGTTTTCTTTGCCACACATCTATTAGGTCAAACCCAGACACTAAAATGTTTAAGCTTGGTGAAGTATTAAAACCAGGGATTTGATCCTCTCGCCTTAACGTACAGTTAAAGTCTCCCGTGCACAATATATGTTGTCTATTTCCACCGAGGGCTGTAGCTACTTGAGTATTGAAAAATTCCTCTCTCTCTTTTCGTGCGTCACTACCTGACGGAGCATAAATATTGCATATCCACACGTCACCCACATTTACACAAATTATTCTACCTGATGGATGGTATAGTACATTTGATACTGTAATACTATTTCTAACTATAATTGCCGTTCCCGTTGAGTTATGATTACTATTATTATATACTACATAATCAAACCCAATATCAAGATTTCCTATACCTAGTTCTTGAATACAAACGATATCTAAATTATAAGAACGTATATAGTCTATGAGAGCTTTTCGTTTCAGTTCAGATGAAAGTTTGTTGACATTTATGGTAGCCACGTGATAAATTATTTCCTGTTCCATATGCTTGCTTTGCATTTATGTTTTATAACACTCGCTTGAGTTGTCAGAACTTAAGTTATTGGTTACAAATATTAGAACTAGATACCATAGAACAGACACTACTACCATTACTACTATCTATATACTTTGTCAAAGTTACTTATTATCCTTTGTTCTATCACCGGTACCTGTGTCCACTGTCGTATTTACTGCCGGTTTCCTTGCCTTATTTCGTTTGGGGTGAGGTCGCTTCGACGCGGTCGGCGATCTCGACGTACTGCGTTTCTTCTGGCGATGCTCAAAGGTGTCTTGGCGACGGCGCTGAAGTTGCCACTCCGCTTCCTTAGCCTGTGAGGACTTCAAAGTTCCGGCATCTATGGACATAGGCATCTCACTGTTCGCACCTTCCATCTTCATTGTAGCATCCATCATCTCGGGGGTGGATATCCCCGGATCTGGCTCCGGCGTGCCGTCGGACGAATCGACCGACGTGTCGGCATGCTGCTCGAGATCCATGTTCACTGATTCCAGTATGGGGGTGTCTTCTGCATTCTGGTTCTGGTCTGTTGACTCCTCCGTTATCACCTCCATTTCACTTGCGTCGACGGTCTCACTCAGGGGCTCAACTAGTAGCTGTTCCGTCTGTTTTGGGGGGGAGTTCGAAGTCGAAGCGCGATCCAAGTTATTGGTGTCGGTCTCGGTATGCTGCGCAGATAGGTTCGTAAAGGTTGCCGACATCACTGGTTCAGTGGCATCGATCTGGTTGGGCCCAAATCTGGCGACATTAGCATACAGGGTAGGATTCTTCACAGGCCCAACAGGACGTCGTTGGGGGCACTTACCAGCCACGTGTCCCCCCAAATCGCAGATAGCACAAGTGCGTTCCTGACCAAGATACGTCACCCAGAACCGTTGTCCACATATTGTAACATACGAGGGAATCGGGTGACGTAATGACATTTTCAAGATTTTTCGTCCCGTTCGAACTTTATAAATATGTTCTCCCGTGTACACTTCATCCAAAATTTTGTCGATAATTTTGCCATATTGGCTCAAAACTGAACGTATTTCGTCATCTTTGAGTTCCTCGGGTACAACGTGTATCCGGACCGTCACATAATCCATATCTGCCCACGTCATGTCAACACTATATTCATCGGTATCGTCGTGATATTTAACACAGCCATTTGAGTTCTGTATCAAACGTTCACCAAGCACTCGCGAAGTTAATTTCAGGAACACACACTTATGATACAAATCAATTTCTATACTCACTACTTGTTCTGGCGTTAGCTGCAACGTGGCGTTAATCCAACGATGTAAGTCTAAGGTCGAGGGTCTAGTTGCAACATTCCGAAAGTTTAATTTCAGGGTATTAATTCGCCGAAGCACCATTCTACTAACTGGTTCTATTCAACAGGACACAAAAGTTGCCACGCGAATGGAAAGTAACCGCTTATGCAGGAGCAGCGCGCACGACGTCTGCTCACTCACGCGTTCCATGCGAGACTACATGACTGAGCCACCGCGGCCACTGGTTTTATATTATTTAAAGGGGGAAAATACCCCCAAACAATCTCGATGGTGCAGTTTGCGCCATAATCCCCCCCCCCCCTGTGGGCATTCCTGCCAAGGACGAGATTCGATCCTTCGAACTAAAACACTCACTTGCATTATATGATGCACTTTGGCGTTACCTTTACAAACGATATACAAAACTGCAATCTAACTGCAAACCTGATTTTTGGCAAAGGTAAAAAAAAAAAAAAAACACTTTAGTGAATCCATGCGTTCCTAGTGCATCAAATGGATTTGGTGCATTTATCTTCCTGTGTGTACTGGTAGTATTTAGAAAACTATTACAAACCGTAGATGCTTCGTAGATCTCGCATATCCAACCCCTGAGGTCAATTGCAATTATTTCACTTTGAACCAGTTTGGTGGAAATTGTCCGTGTTCGCAATTTTCCGGATACCGCAGAAAAGCTCTTGGTTTTAAAAGCAAGGATACATTTTGAGGAGTTTGAGTTGCTGTTTTAAGTCCACTTTATGCACAGTAAGGCTAATCGGGACTGGACCTACAGTTTAAAGTGGGATCCGAACCACTTGTGCCTCCACCGGGTATCGAACCCGGGACCCCTTCATTACAAGGCAAAGACGCTACCACTGCGCCATGGGGGAGGCCCCTACATTTCGAGGAGAATGAAGGTAAAGGCGTAAGGAGCTAATCGTATATCTCAATCAGAGAATGTAACTACGAATTAATAGTAACATAGATAAAAGGGCAGTAGGTAAAGCGGGTAACAAAAGAATATCGAGCGCTTGTTTGTACAAAAAAATTGTTTATCTTTCTGTCTGGTAAGTTTATTTTGCATTGATTGTTCATTGGCCTTTTTGTAGAATCATATTGTGATTCTGTTTCTCTTCATGATGCAAATTTACAATATCCTCTACTGGGATGAGCAAAGAAAGAAAGTGTTCAACTCGACGCTGCCTTGTTTATTGTCATTTCGCATTCGAATTTGAGACTGTCGGCAAAAGAGAAAGAGAAATGAACCATCGTGAAGTAGAACGAGGAGTTTTTATCACATAAAACAGGAGAAAAGCTGGGATTCGAGAACTGGCGGTGTCAGGAATTAAACTTTACGAGTTGAGCTCTTGCAAGGAGCTTGTGGCACATATGATTTCCATAGACCTATATTTTATTCTGAGATGGCAATTCTGTGGCAATAAAAACATCAGCAACACGTGTTCCTTTACCTTGCTCGCGATGGAAGGGCCTTATAAAGAAGTCGAGAAAAGAGTTTTTTTCATTTTGTTTTTTTCTTCAGGAATCTCAGATGACGCTGAAAGTTGATAGTCTTTGGAAAGGGTCTGAAAGTTCTATCGAGACTTCCCGATCCGACTTCCTGATCCGACTTTAAACTGGATTCCCTGACCCAATTAGTCTATCTGTACATATTTGGACTTAGACATAGAATATAGTTTTAAGCCAAATTTATTTCTGGACAGCATTCTAAGAACATTTTGCACTGAAACTGTAATAAGTATAACAAGGACTGTCTGTACAAGATGGTACATGAAAAAAAATACAATTTCATTGTTGTGCTTGTGGTTTACATCTGTATTAAGTGCAGCATTTTAGGCAACTATATCTCTTCACTTTCATCGAGTGGTTAAGTAACTTGATCCCGTTGTTTTCTACGGATAGAAGGCGAAGGAAGCCATGCTTATAAAGTTCCGGTGAAAGCCGACAAAAGTCGATAAAAGCCGAAAGTGCTCTGTTTAAAAATATGTATGCAGTGTAGGCGGGAAGAAAGATGCTCCCTTTCCAATAATGCCATACGGATTGAGCATAATATTTTCTCGACAGCAATGCGACAGGAGGTTAAAAAACGACACACGATTCTGAAACTACTGTTTCAAAACATGATAGCCTCGAGGTACAAACGACATCAACTCGATCAGTGAATTTTATTTTGAATCTCCAGGGTAACCAGAGCCATAGCTCGAAGCAATCAGAACTGATATGATTTCCACAATGCTTTTTTTTTTTATATTCCCGAAAGGAACATACTTCATTATGGCAATTTATTAATTAAGAATAATTCGTTTCGCATCCATGACAGGGTGTGGGTTATGGCAATGTTTGCATATCGGGAATACGTGGGGAAAAATGGACAGAATGCTAAACAAAATTGGATTATTTCGTCCACATCGCGGCCAAATCGAAATGGAGATGAGGAGTGGACGTAACAGGTCCGCAAAATGGTTTACATACAGATACACCGCAATCGGAAGGGGGAAGGGGGAAGGGGGGGGCAATCCAGTTGAGTTTAGAAGTCAGTCCATGCACACAAAATGGGATGCCACATTTTTTACACAAGTGTCTCTCGCTTTTACGTAGGCGATGACAGTTGGGTAACTGCGGTCCAATTTGGCAAATAAGGGAGGGGGCTCCCCCCCCGGCTCAGCTCTTCTCTGTATCCATCGGGGAGACTAGGTTTCCAATTAGCAATGGAGTCTCTGGTTCGATGACTTCATTAAAGAATAGCCTCGCATGCAAGCAGCGTACGGATCCCGTGCGTTGTAGGACACGGCGACGCACGCACTCCCCCCCCCCTTTCCCACTTCCGCCTCCTCCGCCCCAGCACCAACGTGACGAAAACCCCCCCATCTCTTTCCCAGATCGCGCCGCGCTACTACTAATTTACATTTGCAGCAGTTTCGCTTTCGTGTTTATGGCTATCGGATGAACGACGTATAAGCTCGTTACGCGGATGACGTCATCGAATGTGTAGCTATGTGCGTGTGCGGTCCCGTTTTGTTGTCCCAATGCGCGGCAAAGTGTGTGGCTGACTGGCATTGTTGTTGCGATCCAATCAAATACTCCAGGACAAACGCTGCTTTCTGTCAAAGGATTGTTTGCGGGTTGATATGCGAGGGAGGGACTCGAATTCCGTGAAAGAAATTTTGGATAAGTTGATTTGATCCGGGACGGGGATTCCCCCATCACGGTTCACATTAATGGGGTGGAGATGATGGAATTAGTACTAAAATACGGGTTGATTTAAATTTATGCAGAAATCTATAATTTTCCCCTCTTATTTTATGTCACATTTGGTTATTGCGACGATGAGGATGATAAGTTAAAGTAGAAGAAAAGGGGGGGAGAGGAGAAAGGGAATCTCTCTCTCTCTCTTTCTGTGTGTGTGCTTGTGTGTGAATATATATATATATATAAGGGGTTGGAACTTTAAATAGTGGCAACTATTTATTCACAACCGATACACAAGAGTTACATGTTTGTACCTGTTACTGTCCTTCAAAGTAGTCACCAGCGTTGTGTAGAACCCGTTG